>NW_024870817.1:23157500-23322500 GCF_019054845.1 Dipodomys spectabilis | reverse complement strand
TAGTTCTTTTTCTTATTTTTTTTTATCTTTAAGTAGCTATACAAAGGAGTTACTGTTTGATAGAGCTGATTATGACTAAAATGCATCTTGATTAATGTCACACCTTTCAACATTCTCACTCATTCCTTTTCAGCCTCTTCCTCCCCTACTCTTCTTAATTTTGTAGGATATACATTAAATTCTTTTTTTTTTTTTTTTTCATCATGGGGCTTGAACTCTGGGCCTGGGTGCTGTCCCTTAGCTCTCCAGCTCAAGGCGAGTGCTCTACTGCTTGAGCCACAGCGCCACTTCCGGTTTTCTAGTGGTTTATTGGAGATAAGAGTCTCACAGACTTTCCTGCCCAGGCTAGCTTTGAACCTCGATCCTCAGATCTTAGCCTCCTGAGTAGCTAGGATTATAGGTGTGAGCCACTGGCTCCCGGCTACATTAAATTATGATTGCACTTTACCTGTCTATACTTCTAGTATAAAAGACAAGGCAATCTTTCTCCTATGCAATGTTTACTGAAGTCATTTGAAGTTTCTCCTTAGTTTCTTTAGATGTCTTGGAAATTTAGAATTGCAAAGATTTAAAAAGAAACTATTCTGGACCCATAATTTCCCAGATGAGGCTTTAAACTTAAATCAAATGCTGATATACTAGCTTAAATTTATAAAATTTTGTGTCAGATCACATATTCTATAGAAGCACAAATGTCAAATCTTCTCTGAAAATGTATATTAAATGAATTTCTTAAATTATGAATTTAGAAACTATTATAAAAAATTTTAATCACAGATAAAGCAGACTAATATAATGAAGAAGAATTCATCACTAAGTTCCAAAATTATCTGGTGGGGTATGGGCTTAGCATTTATAAGGCCCTAAGTTTAATCCTTAGCACAAAGGGAGGAAAAGAGGGAGGAAGGGAGAGAAGAAAGGTAGAAGGGAGGAAGGGAGGAAGGGAATAAAGAAGGAAGGGGGGAGGAAGGGAGGAAGGAAGAAAGGAAGGAAGGAAAGGAAGGAAGGAAGGAAAGAAGGAAAAGAGGGAGGGAGGAGGAAGGGAAGGAAGGAGGGAAGGCAGGAAGGGGGAGCAAAGGAGGGAGGGTCAACATTTGGTCAAATCTCTTTTAAGAGTACAAAGTAGTTCGAATTCAATCTGCCAGTTTATCTGGCATCTTGATCAGTGTTACCCCTTCCATCATTGTCCCCTGGAAGAGCTTTTTTTTCTGTTTGCACTACTGGGTTTTGGACTCGGGCCTTTTGTTTGCTAGACAAGAGCTTACCATTCAAGCTGTATCACCAGCTGTTTATTCCTTTTCGGGAGTATAAAGTAGTTCTTTCTTTTTTGTTTTTAAGAAAAATACTAATAACAGGGGTGAACATGGCTGATAAATATGTAATGGCAAATGCATAATAATATCCTAAAGCTAAAAAAGTATTCTTCACTGAAAATACCACAACAGAAACAAGACTTGAAATATAGCAACTGATATTACTATATCAATTGTTATAGCTAAGATCAAATTCCTTTGGCTTTAGAGGAGAAATTATGAGTCAAAATTAAAAATAATTTTGTCATTTTAAACTTGGGAAAAATCCCTTATTTCTTCTGATGAAAATGTTAGTAGACATAAAACGTAGCAAAAAAGAATAATAAATAACACAAAGTTTAGAGAACTCTGATATGGAAAACAGATCCACAAAAAAAGCAAACCTTTTAAAAGCAAATTACACTTGTAAAAACTCTAATTTTTGATACTATATGTTTAGTTAAATAAGTGCTCAAAATGATAATCTTAGGAAAGAGTATGTCAGTCAGTGAACTATCTAAGCTTTTGAAATAGTAAACCTAAAGCCAAACTAAAGGAACCACAGAGAAAGAAGAGACTCTTTAATCCTACTTCTTGTAAATTTATGTACATACTTCCTTTGCATGCTCACGTGTTCTCATTCTCTCCACCTCCCTCTGTATCTGTCTTGAGTTTCTTGTCACAAATAGTACTAAATAACTGTGGAGAATTCTACTGTAATACTGGTAAGCACTGTGAATACTATTTACCAGTTAAAGACTTTACTGGCCCAGATTTGCTGAAATCAGTTAAAAGTATTTTGTAACAACAACAAAGTAGGTGTTTGTAATAATCTAGAAAAGAAATAGATGAAAATGGTCTGATGTAAAATAAGAGACCTCAAAAGCAGTATAGAAATAAAGAGATCAGTAAGAAGATATACCTAAGTTTAACTCAAAAAAATTAAAACAATTCAACCCTAAAAGAGAACTGAATAAAAGAACAAGATGAGACATAGCTAGGCAATGGAAGCACAACATACTATAAAACTTTAATTAAAAAATGTTTTCAATTTAAGCAGACCCAGGCCAGTGATTTTTCATTATTTTTACCACAGTTCTGTGACTACTGACATTTTCATCAGAACAAATAAAGGATTTTCTCCAAATTTAAAATGACAAATTATGTTTAATTTTGACTTATAATTTCAAAGGAATTTCATCTTAGCTGGACTTTACCTCTTAAGCCTGGGACTTGGCTACACCTTAACTGAAATGACACTGTAATTTTACTTAAAGGTAGTTCTAACCATTTAAGAAAATAAACTATCATATGCAGATTGTCATTTGTGTGGCAACATATTCATGATAACCCATGCCTAAGTAAGTGCTTATTTTGAGCATTTACTTGAGATGTACTAAAATCTGTCCCTGTAGGACAACTTGAAAAACACTTGTATTCTGGCTATATAAGAGGTAGGCAATTGTTTTCTCCCCTTCTCTTGCCTCAACTAGTCCCCTAGAAGCAACCTGGAGAGAGAATGAGGGAGAAAAACAGGCAGAGGGAGTACAAAGTATGACAAAAATTACTCAGGAAAACAAAACCCTAAGTATGAAACAACTTCAATCATGATTATCATTATATTATGGAATAATTGCCCCAATAATTCTTTTTTTTTGTTTGTTTGTTTGTTTGTTTGTTTTTTGCCAGTCATGGGGCCTGAACTCTGGGCCTGGGCGCTGTCCCTCAGCTCTTCAGCTCAAGGCGAGCGCTCTACCACTGGAGCCACAGCGCCACTTCTGGCTTTTTCTGTTTATGTGGTGCTGAGGAATCGAACCCAGGGCCTCATGCTTGCAAGGCATGCACTCTACCACTGAGCTACCTTCCCAGCCCCCCCCCCCCAATAATTCTAAACACTGATTTAGTAAATTTTAGACAGTGAGTCACATTCTTCTATTTAGAATTATGGCTAGGTTTTCCTTTTTATTATTTTAAAACAAATATGATGATCCTTGTTTTAAAAAAAGCAGTTCTGATGGAGGCCTTTCTTTACTTCCGAAATGAGGCTTCATCTCTCATCAAAGAGATAGAACTTGATTAGGTTTTCTGTTAATAGCAAAAACCCATAAGCTTACTTGTTAATCAACTTTCCTTATATAAACAATCTTATAAAAGGATAGAAAGTAACTCCAGAAGCTATATTTGTTTTACATATTTTTTATTTTTTAAAGCCTTATCTTTGTCTTACTCTGTAAAACTAAATTCAAGAAAAATACACAAGGTTTTCCTTCTTCCAGTCCTCTAGGTGGTCAATCTTAGGACACATGTTACATGGCTTCTTGGTCATGCTGTCAAATGCCACTTTTCCATGGGCATAAGAAATTCCATGCTGACTACTGGTACGTAGACCCTAGTTTGATCTGTTTTCGTCACTGTTTACACCCCAGAATCACATGAGTATGATAGGAGAACCCACAATGCAATGCTCTCCATGAGGCCAGAATCTTGTCCATCTTGTTTCTCACTGTCTTTGTGTGCTGGCCTGAATACTCAATTAAATTAACACTTAATTGGAATAGGTCTATCTGGAATACAGCATCCGAAAAGAGATTGGGGTTTTGTCTCAGCTCTTGAGAGGTCATCTCTAGACGATTTACCCTCACAATGAGATCTTTGGGGGCTGGGAAGGTGGCTCAGTGGTAGAACACTTGCCTTGCATGTATGAGGCCCTGGGTTTGATTCCTCAGCACCACATAAGCAAAAAGAAAAAAGCTGGAAGTAGAGCTGTGGCTCAAGTGGTAGGGTGCTAGCCTTGAGCTGAAGAGCTGAGGGACAGCGCCCAGGCCCAGTTCAGGCCCCATGACCAGACCCCCTCCCCCCCAAAAAATGAGACCTTTGGGCTTACATCTGTCAATGTATATAACTAAAGTGACTCATGGTTGGCCTCTAGGGAGCTTCTGCTAAGAGCTAACTCAGGATGGGTGCTGGCTAAGCCAGAAACATCAACCATGTGATTGGACAGCTGGAGTATTCTGCCACATACATATAAGCCTGATTATAAGGAGAGTGGAGGGATGGAGACTGAGTTGAATCAAGTGGCAGTAATTCAACCATGTCCCTGTAATACAGCCTCAACTGAAAACTTTGGCACTGTAATGCATTAAGCTTATCTGGCAGAATTCCATCATATTGCCATAGTTTCATGCCAGTAGGGTAACCAAGAAGGGCTGCTTTTGGAACTCTCTCAGAACCTATCCTATGTGTCTCTTCTTTTTTGCTGGTTCTAATTTGTTATCTTTGCCTATAATAAAACATTAATATCGAGACTAATGCTTTCCCAGATTCTGTGAGTTGCTAACAACAACAAAAAATTTTTAACCTGAAGATGGTTTAATCTTAAACGTATAGTAGATATAAGAAATCTTGAGCCAACCTACCAATCTAGAATACTGTGACTGTTTAAACGAGTTTGGCCCCTAAGTGGCATATTTAACAAATTAAGATTGTTTTGTCAGCTCTATTCTTTCTTCTATGGACTAGTGTTAGAATTATGGTTCCTCAATATACTATGCCTTGTATTTTGTAAGGATCAGGTTTTTTTTTTCAGACTTTTCTGTTTTATTTTTCTCTTTAAATTGTATTGTAAAGGTGATATACAGAGGAGTTACAGTTACATAAGTCAGGTAATTAGTACTTTTGTTGAACAGTGTTACCCCTCCCTCATTTTCTCCCACTTTTTCCCCTCCTGACCCCCCTTCCTCCCAAGTTGAATCTTTTTGCACTCTCCTAAATTAAATTGTGACTCATGCAGATCAAATCTGTTATTTTTATTGTATCAAAGTCAGAGCTTCCTCACTAAATAGAAGTGTGCTATCATGCTGGCCACCATAAGATGTCCAAAAGGTCAGGTTGGTCCTTGTAGTACATGGAGCTCTTCTAATATCCTTCAGTATTCTGTTTATCCCAAAGCACAGTAAGATATGGTTACTTTTCTATATATGTCAGGATATCATAAAACTAGGAAGCAACAGGTTAACTAATCATTAGTACAATTTTCCTGGGAAAGTATATTATCAACACACTGCCTGGTTTTTCCAACTTGATTATAAAGGCATGTTAGCCACACCGAACTACTGTTTTTACAACATTCTGAGTTCTTTCAGGCCTTCATATACAGCATTTCCTCTGCCAGGAACATCATTCTCCTTTCACTCTAGTGGCCTAGGCAAACTTATTCAAGACTTTGTTTCCAGGTCCCATGTGTAAATTCTTTTCTAAAAGCTCTTTGTCAATTGGAGCAGTCAGTGAATTTGCAATGCTAGCAGCAATTGACAATTTGAGTCTCCTGGTACCTGAACCCCCTCCTCATTCACTTCCTCTTCCATTACTTTTATTTGACTTTTGCCTTTGTTGATTGTTAAAGCATTGTTTCCTAGCATTCTACCTTACACGTGTCTCTTCTCACCCTCATGGGTCCCTAGTAGGCTCTTCTATTTCCTCTCTCTAAATTATTAATATCCTGATGGCTTTCCAGGATCAGTTGGTCCTGGTTTTTCTAGAAATTCAGAATTGATGTTTCCTTTCTTACTGTACATTTCCAACCTGATGTTCCGCAAGTACCTCAGATTCAAATGTCTCAAATTAAATTCCACTGTCATTGTTCTCTCTTCTTTTTCCTTTTTTTTTTGTCTTGGGAAGAACAGTATCCAGATCATTCAAATCAGAACCTCAGTTACCTAACAATCACAAAGCCTTTCTCCTTCTCTTCGAGACCAGTTTATCTTCCACACAGCCATATAAAATAAAGAATTGATCAATGTAAATGACCTCTCAAAAGTTGTCATACTACC
Source organism: Dipodomys spectabilis (assembly GCF_019054845.1). Classification (NCBI taxonomy): domain Eukaryota; kingdom Metazoa; phylum Chordata; class Mammalia; order Rodentia; family Heteromyidae; genus Dipodomys; species Dipodomys spectabilis. Next base: position 23,316,379 of record NW_024870817.1, on the reverse strand, counting down.
TTTTCAAAGTCTTTTAAGGCTTAGAGCTATTTTATCAGCTTCATATATAGCTATTCCTTTCTCTACTCATATAAACAATGCCATTACTAGCTGGACAAGGTGGTTCATGCTGGTAATCCTAGCTACTCAGGATGCTGAGAGCTGAGGATCAAGGTTCAAAGCCAGCCCGGGCAGCAAAGTCCGTGAGACTCTTATCTCCAATAAGAAAACTCAGAAAACAGAAAGTGGCACTGTGGCTCAAGTGGTAGAGTGCTCACCTTGAGCTAGGGAGAGTGCCCAGGCCAAGAGTTCAAGCCCCACTATTGACCAAAAAACAAAAAACAAACAATGCCTTTTCTGAAATACATGTCTCTTTTTCTTCTTGTTCATAAACTCTGTCATTCTTTTTTTTTGGGGGGGGGGTCCGGTCATGGGGCCTGAACTCTGGGCCTGGGCACTGTCCCTTAGCTCTTCAGCTCAAGGCTAGCGCTCTACCACTTGAGCCACAGCGCCACTTCCGGCTTTTTTCTTTTTGCTTATGTGGTGCTGAGGAATCGAACCCAGGGCCTCAGGCATGCAAGGCAAGTGCTCTACTATTGAGCTACCTTCCCAGCCCTCTGTCATTCTTTAAGACTCAATACAAATGTTAATACTTGCATTTACTGATAGTGCTTAGTTCAGAATTACTTGTACCTTTCCTTGTGTACTTTAACATTTAAAGGTTTTTGGTCTGTTTCACTCAGTAAACTGTGAGTTCCTAATTTAGGAAGGGATTATGTCTTATTAACCTGTCATTTGTAATTTTAGCACAGTAACTTTGTCATACTGTTTAGAAAAAAGATGTCTTTTAAGTAAATGGAAAATTATGACCAAGTATCTAATGCACTTGTTTTAGACTATAAGAACAGAAGACTTTACTGTGTTCTATAAGCAACATAAACATTAGGGAACATGTCAGTAAATACCTTCTCGATTATACAAATGAAAGCTCTCCTACATTGGAGGCTTCTATGGCTATTTTCAGGAGAACATTACAAGGGCTGAGGAACACAGCCAGCATCTCACAATCTAAAAGTCATTATCTATAACTGGATTTTTCAAAGGCAGATATTGCTTTACATTCACTTTAGAATTGTCAGTTTTTTTTGTTGAATTGTTTTTAAAATTACCATCTCATATTGCATGGGTAATATAAGTAAAAATGTTTTTCTTGCTGGGCACCGGTGGCTCACACCTGTAATCCTAGCTACTTAGGAGGCTGAGATCTGAGGATCACAGTTCAAAGCCAGCCCAGGCAGGAAAGTTCGTGAGACTCTTATCTCCAATAAACCGCTAGAAAACCGGAAGTGGTGCTGTTGCTCAAGCGGTAGAGCGCTCGCCTTGAGCTGAAGAGCACAAGGACAGCGCCCAGGCCCAGAGTTCAAGCCCCACGACCGACAAAAAAAAAAAGGTTTTCTTTGTAATAAAATCTGAAGGGTTAAACTTTTTATTTTAATTGTTATATGTAATTCTTCAAAACAATAGTCAGGATATTTTCTTAAAAATACATTTTCTTTTTATTATTACAGTAGAACTCATCCCAGGACTGGCAAACAAACAAATAAAATGTAACTCAACTAGCTTAACTGAAGTAGAAATTTCCTGTAAACTGATTTGAAGCATAATTGAGAATTTATAAAAATCAAACATGAAATGAAGCATGGCTTCTATGAGTAAGATATTTGGAAGACAAAGGATGGAGTCAATAAGATTACAGTGAACAAATACATGCATGCCAATAATTAAGAGTTTACCATATATGGTATATGAACAGGTTGATTTCTATATTTCAAAGGAAACAAAAAGGTACAGGAAAAAGAAGATGGAATTTTGAAAAATAAAACCTGGATTCAAGTTCAACTTCTATTTCTTATCACTTGGGTGTTAGCAACTACAAAATAAACTTGTAATAGACTTCTATAAATTTAGAAAATGAATAAAATGATAAAAACAAATCAAATGAGATAATGCATGCAAGATCCAGTAGCACTTTTAACAACTGGCAGTGTTTTTTTTTTATTGTATATGTATATCACAATCTGTACTAGGGATAAACATTTAGTTTGTCTCCAATATTTTGCCCTTCCAATGTGCCTTTGAAAATATTTCAGCATGTATGTCTACAAATAACCACATACTGTTAGATTACAGGGATGAATATAGTCAAGTATTTTCAAATTACTCTCCAAATAGTGGTTTCACCAATATGCATTTCTACTAGCTGTATCTTTTGTTTTGTTTTGTTTTTGGTGCCAGTTGTAGGGCTTAAACTGTGTGCTGTTCCCAAGCTTTATTTGCTTAAAGCTAGCATTCTACCACTTGAGCCACAGCTCCACTTCCAGTTTGTTGGTTGTTAATTGTAGATGAGTGTCATGGACTTTCTTGCCTGTGCTGGCTTTTAACCATGATCCTCAGATCTCTGCCTCCTGAGTAGCTAGAGTTACAAGTATGAGCCACTGGTGCCAGGCTTAACTACATTTTCTTTGCCAACATTTATACTGTTAGCTTTTAAATTTTAAAGAAACATTTACAACCTTTGATATTTAAAAAATAAACTTGCTATAGTAAAGTTCTTAAGTTTTAAAAACTCTCATACAATCATTAACTGTAATAAGCTTTCATATTGTAGATTTGCTTTAATGTAAACAATAGTATTATGAAAATGAGATGGAAGGAAACTTTGGATTGCTTGGCTGTGATAAGATGAAATGAATTCCTATGTGTCTAAAGCACTAAGATTTTACCAAAGCCATCAACTCTTTTAGAAACAATGAACAGAATGAAATATCAGAGAAATAAGTTTTTAGCTGTAGTAAATGATAGCTGGATCAAGATAGAAATGGACTGCTATAAGATCACATAGTTGGTTCAGGTGATCCTTGAATTTTAGTTGCTAGACTTAGCATAAAGCAATAATCAATTCTCTGATCTGAAGACAAGACAAAACAAAAACAATAACAACAAAACCAAACAGACAAGAGATGGTTTAACTTGCTGTTACTGTTGGGATATAAGTACTCCCCCAATTTTTGGGGAGGCTGTGAAATCTTTAGGAAGTGGGGCCTACTTGTATGAAATAGGCCCCCTGAGTATCCCTACGAAGATGAAACCTGGTTCCCAGATTTTGCCTTGCCCCATCTCTGCTTCTTGACTGGCATATCAATTGGTCTCTTCTCCCATGGGTTCCCTGGCATGACTAATTGAAAATGAGCTAAAATACTTCCTTTTCTCTTTCATGTGTTCCCATTTGCTATTTGTTCACAACAATGATAAAACTGATTGATTAATACATCTGTAGATAGGTGGTTTTAACTCATGAGGTACTAATGTCTTTCTCAACACAGAATATGATATGGAGAAGAAATGTGTTTGGATGCAAGCTCTATGAGCATCTCTCGAGCACAATTCTCATAACACTGCTTTGTGGGCAATACCATGGACTGTTGTACACTGGTCCTAGTGATATTAAACCTGACTGAGAAAATACGTCATTAAGGAACTGCTTTATAAGAAGCAGGTAAAGAGGAGAAGGAGAATAACAGAGGTGGGGAGACGGACTAGAATACATTGTAGACATGCATGGACATGTCACAACCCTCCCCCCTTATATAACTAATGTATACTAATAAAAATGTTGCTCATTTGTGAAGCCATCTGTTGATGAACTTATTATGCAAAACTGAAACAAGTGCTGAATTTATACCTCATCTTCATCATAGTTTATAAAACTAAAGGCTTTTCTTATACTATTAGACATTACTTAAAAAGAATCTTTGCATTATGGATACATACTTCAAAGGTCTAGAACAAATAGTGAAACTGTTTGTTGGTTTGTTTTTTGGTAACAGGTTCTCACTTTTTCCAAATAATTTTTAAATGGTTATTTTTTCTTTTAATTTTATTAATTAAATTTCTTTATTTATTTTATGTGGTACCAGGAATTGAACCCAAGGCCTCATGCATGCTGGGCAAGCACTCTATCACTTAGCCACATTCTTAACCTTATTTTTTAAATATATTTTTTATTGTAAAGATACTGTACAGAGGGGTTATAGTTACATGAGCAAGTCATTTTTTTTTTAGACTGGCTAGAAACCTTAGGCTCAAGAGTAGCTGGGACTATAGGTATGTACCATCATACTCAGCTGCATGAAAGTTTTATGACAAAGAATACTTAGATGCTACAGAGATATAACAGTACCAGAGGAAAAAAATGTACAGGTAAATGTAGATAACAAGCCAAAGTAAACTGAGATGAAAATGGTCTGCACAAAACTTTAAAACATTAAAAAATTAGAAGGTATTTTCTGAATTGGACTTTTGTTAGAAAAACTACTCAAGACTTCAATTATTTTGAAAAATGAAAAAATAAAAGGCATCATATAAAAACGGAGCTAAAATATTTAACTTACATTGATGGCTGAAGAAGAAGTGGACAAGTTTAAGCCTTCAAGATCAGTGATCACACTTGGAGAGAGAACTGGTGTGGGAAATGAGATTGGAGTAGATGCTGGACTGACTGTAAAAAAAAAAAGTTCAAATTAACAAATGTGCATGAAAATTTAATTCAAATTATTAAAAGCAACATTTTTATTTTGTTAGTAAATCTAATTAAAATTACTTTGATTAATAAATGTATGACAATTCTATTTAACATGTTGATTTAGTCAAGTTATTATCAAGTCATGGCAGTTATGAGTCTTAACTTCCAAAACATAATGGCAAATCCTATAACAAAATAAGAATGTAAATATTCTTTATAGTGATCATTTTTGAAAATTTTTATTATATAACATTTTAGCAGCATTTATCACCCAGAAACTTTACTAGAAAAAAAAGGTGAAGAAACATTTTTCCACTCTAATAATCAAGAATAACATCCTTTGAGAGAGTTCTACAGTTGAGTCACAAATCCTAAATCATTTCTGTATTTCTTTTTCTCTGTTTATAATTAAGAGTCCTGGCTACCTAATTCCCTTCTAGTCATACTTTGTCAGAAAAATTATATTCTAGAAAGAATGTATTACTTATTCTAAAATTGGCATGTACTTGAAAAAAATATCTGTAAATTTGAAAAATCTTTTAATAGTAAGTCTAATCATGTTGCTCACTTGTTTGAGACTTTTCTAAGCTCACACTCACCTCTGAAGGTTCAACTCAAGTGTACTAGGTCCTTAATATGCAGCTACCCTACCAGCTACTCTAGAGACAAAGCCCTCCTTAGTGTACCTAATATAGCTTCTGTGTTCCTTTTTGGTCTCACAAATCTGTAAGGACAGACTTCTATAACTCTGCTTCTCAGATAATATAAATTTGTGCCTTTACATATTACTGTGTGTTTGTGTGTTATGTGCTAGTCCTGGGGCTTGAAATTAGGGTTTAGGCTCTGTCCTGTAGCTATTTTTGCTCAAGGTTAGCTCTCTAGCCACTTGAGTCACAGCTCAACTTCTAGCTTTTTTTTGGTGGTTAACTGAAGAGTCTTATGGTCTTTCCTGCCCAGAGTAGCTTTGAACTGTAATCCTCAGATCTCAGCCTCCTGAGCAGCTAGGATTACAGCTTATAAAAAGAGTAAGAAAGGGGAAAACAGAGAGAAATACACTCGGAGACATAAGAGAGACAGGAAGGACTGAGGGGGGGGGAGAAGGAGGGGAGAGGGAGAGAAAGTGAAGGCAGAAGTGAGAGAAGGGGAGGGGAAGGGAGAGGAGAAACACACAGCCCCAAAATTGTATTACCAACCAGGAAAACTTTTCAATGAATCTTAATACATATACAACTAGGAAAAGCAGAGCTGAGAGTTGGTAGAGGAAGCAATGGTGGTCTTTAGTTCCCCAACCTGCATTTACTTAGTGACTGAAACATTGCCACAAACCCTAAGCTTCCTCAGACTTACATAAAAACCACTGCAAAAGCCATGAAGAGAAGAAGGGAAAAAAGGAGAGAGGGAGAAGAGAAACAATACAAGAGGAAGAAAGGGGAGTGAGGAGGAGAGGGACAAGAGGAAGGGGAAGTGGGGGAGGGAGAAAGAGAGGGAGAAACAGAGATACGTACAGAGACAGGGAGAGATACAAGGAAGGGTTGGGGGTGGGGAGAGGGAGTGAGAGAGAAAGACACAGAGATGTGAATACCACCAATGGGCTAAAAAGGGGCTTTTTAAAAAAGAATGGATCCAGGCTGGGAAGGTGGCTCAGTGGTAGCGTGCCTGCATGCATGAGGCCCTGAGTTCAATTCCTCAGCACCACATAAGCAGGAAAAGCTGGAAGTGGTGCTGTGGCTCAGGTGGTAGAGCGCTCACCTTGAGCTGAAGAGCTGAGGGACAGTGCCCAAGTCCAGAGTTCAGGCTCCAGGACAAAAAAAAAAAGAATGGATCTAATTTTTAGGTAAGGATTGGATTTGCAAAAAGAAAAAGAATCCAGTTAATTATTTGATAAGAGAATATTGTAAATGAAGTGGGAACTGAAAAAACTGAGAGTTGGATTTATCTTCTAAATAAACTATTAAAATCTATGAAACAGGAAGGACATGGTAAATATGGTGCTGTAGGATGATTAATCTGATGGCAGTTTAAGGGACAGACTGAAGGATAGAGGTCAAAAGGACTCAAGAAAGATAACAGTGAGAAAGCTTCAAAGGGTATACATATTAAAGACACTGGCAACTGAGTTACAGGGAGATTAAGACTTACCAAGGTCACAAAAAAGCAAATGGTTGGAACCATTACAGAATTAGAACCTGGTTCTTCTAACCTGGATGGTATATCAAGTTGCCTTTGTACGTAATCTGTGTTTTTCTGATGGGTTCTAAATGCAAGCTTGTTCATAGTTGGTCTGTATATATCCATCTATCCATCCAATCTGCCATCACCTATCTATTCAAAACATCAACTGCTCATACTATAAAGAATAAAACAGTGAAAAAGAAATAACTTCTGATTTCTAGTATGTCTTGGCTAAATTCATCAAAGCTGTGTGGTAGCATACACTTGACACCCCAGCTATGCAAGAAGCACAAATAGGAGGATCTAGTTCTAGGTCAGCCTGGGCATAAGTGTGAAATCCTATTCAAAATTAACTGAAGTAAGAGAACTGCAGGTGTGGCTCAAGCAGTAGAGAGCTTGCTTAGCAAGTACAGGGATCTATGGCCACTGCAAAAAAAAAAAAAAAAGAAAGAAAAGAAACTCACAAATTACATTATTAAAAAAAGCCTTTAATATTGTATTAGAAGACAAAAGTTTTGGTGTGAGAAGTATGTATACACACACATATATGTATATGCAGACAAAGAAGCAAGTGATAAAAGTTATCTTCAGATAACTTTTGGAGGGCAATTGACATATGCTGAGAATTTGAAGCCATATGTCAGAATGTTAAGCCAAAGTGTTCACATTACAAACCCCTTTCCTCCCCTTCCCTCCCCTCCCCTCCCCTCCCCTCCTCTTCCCTTCCCTTCCCTCTCTCTTTTCTTTTCTCTCTTGTTTGGTGCTGGTCCTGGGCCTTTAATTCAGGATTTGAGCCTGGAGCAAAAGAAGCTCAGAGACCAGGCTCAAATCCTATCTACTTACTTGATCACTCAGACTTTCCTCCCTGGCTGTCTTCAAACCATGATCCTCAGCTCTCAACCCCCTAAGTAGTTAGTATTACAGGCAGGAGCCACCAGCACCCAGCTCGTTTTTTCTTTTAAAAAGCTGACTAAAAACTACTTATTTCTTTGCTAAGTATTTTTAGTATAGTAATTATGTGATCATTCTTCTAAGTTTCAACATTTGAGAATAGGCTATATACTCAGTATATCATGGTTTGATACACAGCAAGTTAATGTGTAGTTAATGTAGTCGCCTGCTGTGGCTGTATCCTTCACTGATGAAATGGGGCATCATCATTCACTGTTGTTGTCATCACTGACCCTTATAAAATGCTTGTCATGTCCAAGGTGCACATTTAAAGTGCTTTCACATGTGGCAACACATATAAACCTTTTGAGATGAAATCAATCTAAGAGTATTAGTAAATTTCAGTTTGTACATAAAAGAATAAAGCACAGAGAGGTTAAGGAAGTTATCAAAGGTAATACAGAGAGCATTAACAGAACTAGGATTCGAACCCACATAGCTTAGCTCCATTGTCCTTCTTAGTCACTCCACTCTCCTGTCTAGACCACATTCATTTGTTAATGTAATCTCACAGATTATAAGGTTAGTCAGATAGAGTTACTATTGGCTAGTAGATATTCTAAAAGGCTTCAGTTAGTTGTGCTAGCTATGACATAGGTTATATTTTTAAAAACATGACTGATGTTTTATGGTCATCTTACTGAGATCAAATGTATAGAGTACTAAGGTACTGAAAGATATTATAATTTCCAGCACTTAAAAAAAAATACTTGAGGGCTGGGAAGGTGGCTCAGTGGTAGAGCGCTTGCCTTGCATGCATGAGGCCCTGGGTTCAATTCCTCAGCACCACATAAGCAAAAAGAAAAAAGCCAGAAGTGGCACTGTGGCTCAAGTGGTAGGGCACTAGCCTTGAGCTGAAGAGCTGAGGGACAGCGCCCAGGCCCAGAGTTCAGGCCCCATGACTGGACCCAAAAAAAACCAAAAAACAACTTGAAAACAAAGGAATTGCTACCTTTAGTCATATATTATCCTGGCATAAATATTTTCTCATGTATTATCAGATGATATCCACAAACTTCAGTAAGTTAGAGAGATACTTCTGACCACGACTTTTATTTGGTCCAGCATACCTTCTCCCACTCTGTCCTGTTGCCACCAATTGTGTAGATAATGCAAGACTTACACTTATACCAGAGGCCAAGGACTGTAAGAACTCTCTGCATCAATGTCTCTCATTTAATCTATAATGTGGCAATCTTACTGCTAACATTATGGTCTGATATGAAGTGTCCTTCACAGGATCGTATCTTAAAAACTTGGTACCCAGCTCATGGCACTATTTTGGGAGGTGCTTTGGAAGCATCAGTTGATAGAGCCCAGATGAAGAAAGCAGGCTAAAGTGTTTGTGAGGACAGTCTTTGAAGGGTACCCTGTCCTTGACTCTTTCCTGTCTTTGTGTTTGGTTCCTAGCTGCTATGAGGTGAATAGCTTACTCCTCCACACATTCTTACTGGCAGGATGTGTTGCCTCACTTCAGATCCAAAGTAAGGGAATTGGTAGACTACAGACTGAAACGTCTGACACCATGAGACAAAATGAATATTCTATCCTTCAAAATTTTCTCTTAGGATTTGTCACAATGACAAAAAACTAACACACTCATTTACCTGTTCTCTTTTTACTCTGAGATCTCCTTTGGCAGGGACCCTGTTATTTAGCATCACTAGAATGTAGATTACCTACCTGGAAAATATTTTGTGAATAAAGAAATGGTCAATTTTAAAATCTGCAGTTTTTTTTTTCTGGTATGCAGTATATATTAAGCAAAAAACAAAAGGAATGTGTCTGCTGCTCTCTTCAAGATTGAAATAACCCTTACGAGCTGAGATCTCAGCCAGGATGGAGTACAAAACTACCTTGTGTGTACTCAACAGACTAGAAAGAAGTCAATAGAGCCTTATACGTATGTTTAACTCAACTCAGCTCAGACTTCTTTCATAGATCTTTGTAGCTTAAAATTTTTGTTGTTGTTGGTACTGGAACTCAAGGCTTTTTGTTGTACTCAGGGCTTTATACTTGCTTGGCTAACTTGTTCACCTGCCATTTTACCACTTTTGCCATACTTCCAGACAAGTGTGTCTCTGATTATTTTTGGAAATGGAGTATTGTGGACTTTTCTGCCCAAGCTGGTTTTGAACTATTTTGTGAATTAATTAATTAAGTTACTTATTTATTCCTGTCCTGCGGCTTAAACTCAGGGACTGGGTACTGTCCTTAAGTGTTTTTGCTCGAGGCTAGTGCTCTACCACTTGGGCCACAGATCTACTTCTGGCTTTTAGGTGGCTAACTGGAGATTAGTCTCAATGGTATTTCCTGCCCAGGCTAGCTTAAAAAGTGATCCTTAGTTCTCAGCCTTCTGTATACCTAGGATTACAGGTTTCAGCCCAGTTCCTTTGTAGATTTTTAGTGGGTGTTTGTCTCCTTCTGGTTCTTAGCATACTTTGGATCTCTATTTTTTTCTGATATAATAAAGGTGTGTGTGTGTGTATATATATATATATATATATATATATATATATATATATATGAATGAATATATGTAAATGTACTGATTCATGTTATCTGGTTCTGAGATTGGCTTTTTAATTTCTGCAAGAGAATGACTAAATTCTATTTATCTGTAAGGGTACCTAGTAAAGAACCTTGCACTTAGAGGACAATTCATCTATAAACATTTGCTGAACTGACTTGTTAAAAAGGAATTTTCAAGTGTCATTTCTGACAAATGTAGATCTATAAAAAAAAATTATTTTTCAATAATTTTTAACTCACAGGTATTAACAATAAAGATGTATACACTACTTAAGACACATACATATATTTAAAAATTGCTTTAAAATGAATTAAATTCTTAATTTTTTAAAAGAGACCTTTGTTTCTATATAGAAAAGTGTATTAAATCAATTATGTATTTTTCAGGTTTCCATTATTTACATGTTTAGTATCATTTACTTTCAATATTAAAATAAATTCTGCAGTTTATAAATCCCTACTCCAAGATAATTTGTTAGTATTAAGTAGACTATGTAGCAGTAGTAACTTGAGAAGCTGCCATCAGAGGGTCTGGGGACAGCATTCTTAGTAGAGAACAGTAGGACAGAGGTCTTGGCAGGAGCAATACTGATATGTTTGAGGAAAATAAGAAGCAGATAGTTTGAATAGAAGATAAGAGGCAGTAGGAGTCAAGCATCTATGATCTTAGAAACATAGGAAAGGAGCACAAAATTTAATCTAAATGCAGAATTAAGCCATTGATTTAAAGGTTTTAAAAACAAAGAAGCATTATAGAATTGTAATCACTTTATACAATGATTTAATAATAATTTTCAAAAACATATAAATTCGGAAATGGTGTTCAGAAATCATACAATGATGAAGAGAACAGGCAATTGGCCTCCAGTGCTCCTCTCTACTTCTCAGGATCCGTTATCTTCAAACTTTTCTTTGAAATATGCCATGTCTATCTACCACAGTCATGTACAATGCTGACCCTACAGAAGACACAGATTCAACCTTGTCCTTGGCACTGAAGATTTTACCCATGGGAATGGTATCAGATAGAGCAATGTGATCCATACCATGAGAAAGAGATGAATTAAGTGCTGACTTTCAGACCTGAAAGGCCATGAAAGGCACAGGAGCTGTAAATATCAGTTAAGCGTTCTTATTGAATTCCAAGGGCCATAGACAAGGCTCTGGCATAGTTTCCACACTCCAGCTAATAACCATAAGGCCTTTGCTATCTATGTCTACTGATTTTGGTTAGAGGGAGACTGCCCAATTCTTGCTCTGGTTTCAATTCAACACACTGCAACACATCAGTGTGGAGAAGGCACTCCATGGGATGAAGTCACAATTTGTGTCTTTAAGAGACATGGAGAGAATAGCAAATAAGATCAGACAGACACCTAGAACTACAATGCAGTGTACAGGACAAAGAGTTTTGATCCTCTTAATGGAGTTCCACCCCTCCCATAAGCTTCTCAAGGATGGCAACCAGGCTTTCCTCACCTCTGCATGGTCTGGATCCAGCTTACTGCCAAACACATGCTATACATTTATTAGATGAATGATGCACAATAAATGAATAAACACACAAAAAAGGGAGGAATAAGGCCTGACTTTGTAGTACAGTGGCAAGATAAATTTCCAGAAAATAACTTCTAAATTAAAGGGTACAGAATTTAAACTTTATAGATGCTGCTCAAATAATTAAAAAAAAGCTATTTACATTCCTATGAGGAACATATATATGATATCTGTTTCTCCAAACCTTAGCAACACGTATGATACTAAACAAAATTTTTGCAAATATATAAAATGATTCAAATTCAGATACAAAATTTCATTATTGAGACTGGGACTCAGTGATTCATGCCTGAAATCTAAGCCAGTCAGAAGGCTGAGATCTGAGGATGACAGTTTAAAGCCAAATTAGGCAGGAAAGTCCATGACTCTCATCTCTCTTTATTCATCAATATCCTCCCTCCCCACTCAAAAAAACCTAAAAAATACAAAACGAAAACTTAAAAGTGGAGCTGTGGCTCAGGTGGTATAGTGCTAGCCTTGAGCAAATAGCTCAGAGACAGAGCCCAGACCCTGAGTTCAAACTCTTGGACTGGCATGCGCGCGCGCGCACGCACACACACACACACACACACACACACACACACACAAATTAATTGTACAAAATTTTCATCAACACATATAATGTTCTTTGATCATTCTACTCAGTCTCCCTGTTATATCCACTTACTCCTTTTTACCAGTACTTTCCTTGGTCCTAATAGTTCCTGCTCTACTTCATGATCTTCCCTGCCCACTAGATGCCACATATGAGAAAACATGTAATATTTCACTTTCTGATTACAGTTTATTTCATTTAACATGATGATCTCAAGTTCCATCCATTTAGAATTCATATGGGATCTATTTCTCCAAACCTTAGCAATAATGGTGATACCAAACTTTCTTATATTAACTATTTCTTGGTATTATACATTTTAATTACTTGTTACTAAGAATTTTCCCTGGCTATTAGAGATAGGCCAAGGAAACAATACAACAGATCAAATCAAGGCAGACTGAGACAACCTAATAATACAACTCACCCTCTGCATGGGAAAGCAACACTGAAAATTGATGGCAGTTTAATATTCCTGAAAAATTACTTGTTGTCATTTTCTCTTAGTACAAAATCTCTCTAGCAATAAGTTAGTTTCATTACCTAGCTCTCTCAATGCTGAGTGAATCTTTGTATGCTTGAGTAAGTATATTTGTAGGATTCTTAATTCTTAGAAACAGACTTATAGGGACAATATTTTTTCTTTTTGAGGTAAAATATTTGCATGTATAGATTAACTGACAGACAAAAAATTATTACTCATTTCCATCCCAACCAATATTGTGACAAGTGGAAGATACTGATGTTCTTTACATTTCTCTACTTTCTTTGTTCCCTACCTACCTCCACAGGTTATGTGTGTGAGATCATACAAGCAACATTTCACAAAGCAAAAACTATAGGATATTCAGTAAGGCAAATATAAAGTACCAAAGTAAAGGACTTCCAACTTAATTTGATATACTTTATTTGGTCACCTGTATTTGTCCATATGACATAGAGCTGATATGCTGAATAAATAAGAGATACTAATAGCGCTAATTTCCAAAAATTATCTTGCCTTATTAATTGGTATGTCTTTCACAACAGATGTTGATAAAATTTTATATATGTAAATAAAAGTAACTAGAAAAACATTTTTAAAAAGTAAATGCAGAAGAAAAAATTTAAATTATGATACTTACAATCATCTAGATCTAGAAGTGAAATATCTTTGGTTAGAGGATTTCTATCTTGTTGACCTTTTTTTCCTTTTTCCTATAAAATAAAAACAACTCATTTACATGATATTTTCCTTAAAAATGTATAAAGCACCCTAAGCATTACAAAATGAACATTTTTCCCCCTTTCAATTTTCGTGCCAGTCTTGGAGCTTAATATCAGAGCATGGGCCCTTGTCCCTGACCTTGTTTTTGTTTTCTCAAGGCCAGTACTCTACCACTTAAGCCACGGTTCCACTTCTGGCTTTTCTGGTGGTAAACTGGACATAAGAGTCTTACAGACTTTTCTGTCCAGGCTAGCTTTGAATTGTGATTCTTAGAGTTCAGTTCCAAGTAGCTAGGATTACAGGCACGAGCCACCAGCACCCAGCCTTCTCTTTTTAGTCTTAGAAACAAAGTAAGATTTTTGTATGGGGTTACATGAAATGTGTTTCTAAATCAAAATTCCTGCCTCAACGTACAGTATTTTGTCTTCATTATACAGACTTAATTATTTCAAACATTTTTATGTTTAAAAATTGTAAAGATCTTTAAGGTGATAATTTAAAATTAGGGCTTCTTCCACATAAGATTTGTTTATCCTGTCTACTACATATATGAAAACCCATATTACCATGAACTAGAATACAGTGCCCCAAGCACTGTACCAATTAATACCAATTAATGTTCATACTTTGGTTATACACTCAGAAAAGATTTACAAACTTAGGAAAGTATAATTAAGTATACAGCTAAGTGGAGTTGTAAACAAGTAAAGATCAATCAAGAATAGGGTGCTGAACAAATATTACTATCAAACAGATTCTGTGCTTAACAATGGAAATAAACAAGCAAGGCAGACATAGTCACTGGCCATGTAAAGCCTGTTGTTTTTAAAAAGAATTAATGCAAAGATGCTATACAGAGCAGTTAGTTCCATGAGTAAGGCAATGAGTACCTTTCTTGTTACTCCTTTGCTTTTCCTCCACTATCCTTTGCCTCCACCCCTGCTACCCCACCCAAAGTTGTGAAAGTTCATTTCTGACCTAAGCATCTTGTGAGTATTGTTGTTGCAATGGGTCATCCTTTGTCCTTGTTTCTGCATTTTGTTATTCCTTTCCCTTCCCCAAATCAGATAAATGTATATACAAGATGCAGATACCAGAATCAAGGACAGTGATTACCAGGGATAAAGCCTATTGCTAATGTAAATTATTACAAATATTTTTGAAGTATCCCTGTACACTGAAAAAAAACTGCTGACGCAAAGGATACATTACCATCACTTAGTCTGCCCAGTGTTGGAACTCCTACACCAGTGCTCATATAGAAGTATGAGTAGTACATAAAATTATATGGTTTATGATACTTTTTTTTTTTGGTGCTGGGTCTGGGGCTTAAACTCAAGGGCCTAAGCACTGTCTTTGAGTTGTTTTGCTCAAGGATAGTGCTTTACCACTTAGGTCACTGCTCTACTTCTTAAAATACTTTTTACTTGATTCAAATTCTGCTTGTTTTATTCGTTATGCCACTACTCAGAAAATTATCTTCAAGGATCATGTAATAATCTACAGTAAAATATTTATACAGATTAGCACCAATATTCTCCCTCAGGATAATTTTTTTTTTTCTGGTCCTGAGGCTTGAACTCAGGGTCTGGGTGCTGTCCCTAAGCTTCCTTTGCTCAATGCTAGGCTCTACCATTTGAGCCACAGTGCCATATTTTTTTGAATAGTTTAATGGAGATAAGATTCTCATGGACTTTCTTTCCCAAAGCTGGCTTCAAATCATGACCCTCAGATCCCAGCCTCCTGAGTAGCTAGGATTAAAGGCTACCAGTATCTGGCATCCTCAGAATAATTTTTATCTGCCACTAAAATCTAAAGAGCTTAGCTAGGTTTTAATTTTCATTCTTTATCTAAAAACAAAGAAGTATTTGCCTTTACTCATCAAAGGAATAATAATATCTAGGGCTAAGGAGAAAAAGTAGAAAAAAATGTTAGTTTTGAGGCTGAAATTTAAGAATCACAAGTTAGTAAAAACAGTATCAGAATGAAAAGGCCATTTCAACTAGAATATCACTCTTGTGAAAAAGAATGTATAACAAAATGCTGTATTGAGCACAATGGGTATAGCTTCCTATAAGCTACAATGGTGCATGACTGTTTTTATGGAACTCTAACTTCCCCACCTGAAAAATTAGAAACCTATGAAATCAAGATAAAGTTAATGCTGAAGGCAAGTCTATACCTTATTTTCTACTTCACAGCCAACAATGTATAACACTATCTATTAAATACCCATCAGGTCACATACAACACAGAAGAGAGCTGCATGTGAAATTGGCATAATCTCTATTAGAAGGCTAGAAGAGAAAGACAAAAGGCTTTCAAAAAGACAGAATTTCATTGACTTTCTGAGAACAGCAAATAACCAGTGACTGAAATACAACATTAGCAACAGATAATGGTCATTTCTACTGAATTGAAAAAGCCTTGCATTCTGAATCAAGGCTATAAAATGCTTCATAATGTGTTTGGTATTCCTCCCTTATATTTCATTTTCACTTAAAAAATCCATAGTAAGTTCAAAATATTTTCACACTTAAAAAGATCTACTATAAAAATAAAAATCTGAATTCTAAACAAAGAAGTTAAGAGCTCTATTCTATCAAACATTTTTCCATTTGCGATTCATCTTGGTAATAGAGACAGAACCTGGGTAAATGCATATAGGACTTGAGGCAGGAGATTTTTCTTGCTCAATGCATAATTCATGTGCTCCGCCTGCAAAGTGTGTAAAATGAGAATTTCACACCGCAGCATGAGCCATGGAGCTGCAGAGAAAAGGCAGATGAAATCATATTTTACTGTGTGAATTTTATTTCTAACCTCCCAATATTTATACAAAACCATCATTGACAAACCAAATACATTGACAGATCACCCACTGTTTCCATTGTGTTAGTACTTGAGAAGAGATCAGGCAGAAAGATAGACAATTTGTTTTTGTATATTTTTTAAAAATAGAGGATCAGGTTTTTAACAGCTGAGTGATTGTATTAGACTTTTATAAGGACAACAGTAACTGATCTTAAGATCTCACTACAGAAAAATGCCTATTTATCAATTCATCATCCTCAAAACTCCATTTTGTCTCTATGGTGTTCAATTATACACCTCAACACATCAACATTTCCAAAATGAAATGAAATACAGAGTCACAGGGTTAAGAAATTGATTTCTATTTATGTATTTTATTTCAAATCATAAAAAATCATACAAATATCTGTTAAATTACAAATAATACAAACATAAATGTAACAATATGTAAATTTATATATATTACATGTTAATTTTCATATTAATTAAGTAAAAAAAGATCCAACAAGAATCATGAGGCTTTTATTATAAAGAGGTTTGAGATTTAAAACGATAAGACAGGGCAAATAGAACATAAAGTTCATCAAACCCATACTATGCTTTGAAATCTAAACAATTTAAGACTAATTTCTGGCCTCAGGGGGTGAGATATCTGCTTGAAATATTTTCAATTAGGATTACCCACCAAGGGCAATTTAATGACTCTCTTCTCTTCAAATAATCTGTCAAATTTGATTTAAAAGTCCGAAGCTCACACTTAAACTTGCACCTTAAAACAAAAGTACAAAGCCAGCAAACTAAGACTTCTTTAATTAAAGGCAGTTTAAATGATAAAACAAATATTCCCTTATTTGAATTATTTGAATTATATCTACATTAATAATAAGGCTTGCTAAACATCACTCCCTTCTAAATCTAAATTGAAATCAAATGATATTTTTATTTTGAAAAATATGAAATAAACAAGGAATGACAACTTGATGAGGCAAAGCTTAGTTTTCTGAGAGTAAAACCCAGTATTTTCATTAATCCTAGAAGTTATATAACTGCAACATACATAATGCTTCAAAGCATAAATTTAAAATTTATTTCTTATTTCTCAAATAGAATCAAAACCAGGAAACTGACATTGAGATGCTAGTGATCATACAAGAGCACTTCAGAGATGTCATCAGTTTCTCTATACCTCTCAAGAGCCAGTAGAGTTGTTAGATATATAACATGAGACAATGACCACACATTCACAACTTCCAGGAATATTTAGATGGTAGTTCACATATTAATCTTATGATTCAGATATGGAAATATTCTTAATAGTAGATGTTAAATGCAAATACACTTACTGCCTTATTTCATACATTATACTTTATATGCAGTTAACGTAAAACTAAAATGTTAATAATAAAGGAAAATAGACAAGTTATTCACAATAAATTATAATCATGATTTAAAATTATGATTGCATTTATCATGAATTATTTCAATCTTCAGGAACTGTTATAGATAAAATTAGAATGTGCACCACAGTAGGAACACTCTAACATGTGGGTTATTTTTAAGAGACACTGAAGCACAGGTTCAATAGAGGAGAAGACCTGAAAAACTTCAAAAACATCATTTTGAATGATTCTACCATCTGTTCAACACATACTTTAAATACCAACAGAATATAACTTAGCTATATTGGTAAAAAACAGGATTTATTCATATAAATTTCTCTTTTTCAGACATGGGAATGTGTCTACATTATTAATCTTTCTCTTTTATAAAATGATTTTCCTTTCGAACTGTAAAATATGTGAAAGCACTTCAAATGAGAACTGTTCTTGCTATAGGTGTTATTTGAAGCAAGATAATTATTTGATTAAAAAGTACTGTGCTCAAAATGCCTCTCAAACATACTTCAAAAAGGAATACCTACACATAAAATGCATGTTAGTCTATCAAAATAACTATAACTGAAACAAGATAATTATTGTGGTCATTTTTGACAATATCTGAAATCAAATGAGAATGTCTCTTAATCAATAAATAACACAAAGGACCAATCATAAAGCCTAACTGTTGACTACAGTTTTGTGTCTTATAGATATACTGAGGCATTAAATAACAAACAATTTAGGAACAATCAATCCAGTAAGGTTCTACCCACTTTCTACTGTCCCTGCACCATTCACATGAGTGATTCCCTCTCATCAGTAATCGTTCATTCCTTACAGTCACTGTCAACTAAGAAAGGTGGAAGCACCACACTCTGGCATGAGACTACTTTCTCCTCAGCTTGTATTTTCTACAGTAAGAATCGGGCAATTGCATAGAAGGATGGGCTGGAAAAGCATTTGTCTAAGGATGGCTAAGACAAAGGGGCTATGAAAGTAAGAAAGGTGGACACAGAATAGTCAGAGTGGGACAGGAAGAAACAGATATGAGGAATCACACATAGAATCTAGAGGACTTGCAACCATTATTTCTTCTGCAAAAAGAATATTGCAAACAAATGAGACAAACAAATGAGACAGCATGTCTCTTGTACTAGTTTATCAAACCAGTAGTGCCAAAAAGGCCTAAAAATCTGGTCTGAACATAGAAAAACTGAAATTGTAGAAACTGATTTTACTATGGAAGTAATTTAATGGGAGCTACAGTTGTGAAATGCTATTTCACTCCCCTTCCTCTCTTTCAATGTTAGAAAAGATGGGTACATTGGATAGCAAAAGAAGAAACAGTAAGACATTCAAGTACAAAGGAGACAGAAGGTAGATGACTATCTTAATTAAATGAATAAGCTCACATGCTGCAACTAAGGGATCACAACTGAAGACTGACTTAAAACTTAAATGGTGAAAAAGTAAAAATTACAGGACGCAAAGACTGCAAAAAAGAAAATTAAGTTCCTTTTTGCATTGGTATGCTATCAGTATAATACTGTTGATCTTTCATGAAATTAATATTCAAATTAAAAAGTGATAAAAATTTTTTATAGTTTTTTTTTTTTACTGCTCTTTCACATTTGATTTTTTAAAAATAAAGTGGATATCAGCATTCTACTTTATAGATGAGCAAACTGAAACATAAAAATCTTATCTCCAAACAAGTAGAATACTCTACTTATTTCACAGGACCATTATAAAAACTGTTTTGAAAGCCATATAATCAAAGTACCTCCAAAGTCTCATTTTCATGCTCAATGCCCCCCAAGTATATCGTCCAAATGAAAGAAAAAGAGAAAAAGTATAGATTTAGTTAGGTTGTAGATTTAAGGCATATGAATTTTCAGCACCAACACACTGTCATGCTAAATTATGGTAAAGCACCCACCATCTGCCTTCATTACTCATAATTTGTAGCAGAAGCTACAACACTTGGGGCAAGGAGGACTTTTCCACAATTGTAGATTATTGGAAAACTGATACATTGCAATCATATGGTATACCCCAAATCATTTTAAAAAAAGCAGAAATAATTATGGTAGCTTCAAAGTGAAGACTATTTCAATTTCATATATTAATGCAAAATAAACACAAAACAACAACAAAAACCAAAAAATCTAAGAACAAAAAGAAAAGAAAGGAATGACCAACTCTTTCTGCCTATCATAGATGGGAAAAGACCCTCTAATACAGAGAAAATAATTTATCTGAAGAAAACAAGTAGACACAAAATCATCATCAAGCTATGGCCTGAGTTTTTGAAGGTTCTTGCTCATTGCAATGCCTCTAACTTTTACAATGATGTTCTACAATGTTGTACACTAATTAAGAGATTTACTTTTATCACTGAAATGTTTAAAAAGAAGAAACAACTGAATTGCTGATTTAAAGTGCCCCTGTGATTTAATAAGTACCTAAAACTAAATAGGCACTAAGTCCACCTTTTTTCAACTTTTGAAAAACCTTTTAAGAATAACTATTTGTCATTCTTGGTATTTTTGCTGTAATGTTTTAAAACTCGTATTTTATTTGGATTATATTTGTTGTCAGCATCCAAAGTAGTTTATGAATTTTTCCTCTTTTGTTGTCAGTTTTTTGTTTGTTTTTCTATTTGATTATTTTTTTAGGCTGCTTGAGGCTGAATTCCAATGTGACCTTCCTTTCCTCAGGCTCCTGAGTAATGGGATTATAGGCATGACCTACAACTCAGCTAATATATTCTCTAAGTTTCAATTCTAGTATTTTCTAGTCTCAAGAAAAACTGTGAATTTTTAAAGTAAATAGAAAATGAGGATATACTAAATTAACTGTGAGATAAGTTTTAATATGAGGCCAGTCAATAAATCATAAAATCTCTTACGTGAATTTTGGAAAAACAGAAATCTTAAAATTCTGTAGCACATATATCCAAGTTTAAATATAAATTTAACTATAAAATAAGTTCTGATATATGAAAGAATATTCCAAATAAGGTAAGAAAATCACTAGTCATATTTTAAATAAATATGCTTATTCTTTTACAATAAATCTCTAGATGGAAGGGATTATGTTCTTTAATGAATTTATATTCATACTAATCTACTCAGATGCCATTCTGAAAAAATTCAAATTTCACAAAATAAATAGATGAAAAAAATACTGGGTTAGATGTCAGACATTGGTGGCTCATCTCTGTAATCCTTGCTACTTTGAAGACTGAGATTTGAAAATTATGGTTTAAAGCAAGCATAAGCAACGAAGTCCTTGAGATTCTTATCTCCAATTAACCACTAAAAAGCCAAAGTGGAGCTGTGGCTCATGTAATAGAGTGCTAGCTATCCTTGAGCACAAAAACTCAAGGACAGAGCCAGGCCTTTAGTTCAAACTCCAAAAACAGAGTTAGGAAGAAACTGATTTCCATTAAAGTAAATCTATGATTATTAATTTCAACACATAGAATAATAAAGTTTACATATAAAGTTACTATACTTGAAGTCAGTGTTATCTATTTGCCTAAAAGGGATGATGATTTGAGATTAAAAAGATAATTATTATGAGTCTAAACTTTACATTAATAGCTTCATTTAAAAACACTACATATTTTTACTATATGTATGTGTACATATGTATTTTGGTGGGTGGGTATGGAACTAGGATTTGAACTCAAGACTTGCTGCTTTCAAGGCAGGTATTCTACCACTTGAGCCATGTTATTTTTGAAGTAAAGCTTTGTCTTAAGCCTGGGCTGGCCTAGGCTGTGACTGTCCTACTTATGCTTCCCCATGCTGCTAGGGATGTCAAGTGTGAGCCAACACACTGAGCCACTGTGTCTCCCTTATACCTGGGACAACAGGTGTGTGCCATTACACCCAGCCACTGGCAGAAATGGAGTTTCAAGAACTTCTTTTTGCATGGGCTGGCCTTTGAACCACAAGTCTGTGATCTCTATCACCCCAGTATCTAGGATAGCAAGCTTGAGCCTAATGTCCCTAGCTACATACACTTTTATATAAAAAAAAAAGTTCAGTGTTACAAATGTTGTATAAATAGCACTATTATACTATAAGTTGATTGTTTAACTAAATGGCTACTGAATTTCTGATTTAAATAATATACCTTTTAAAACTTTAAAAAACATTCTATCATCCAATAACATTATTAAATGTCTAATACTTTACAAAGCATATTGGTTATTTTTTAAGCATTTAAGTTCTTTTGTTCAGCAGTATTTCTGCAACTTCCTTTCACTTTACTTTTAGCAAAAGTCTTCTTATCACAACCTAACCAAAAGTTTTAGTGGCCACAAGATGAACTCAAAATCAATCCTAAATTTTTCTGTAGAGCTGAGTTATAAAGGAAAGGTTTATTTAGGGTTTTAAAAAAAAAATCACACAAGAAGGTGGCTCAGTGGTAGAGTGCTTGCCTTGCATGCATGAGGCCCTGGGCTTGATTCCTTAGTACCACATAAGCAGAAAAAGCCGGAAGTGGTGCTATGGCTCAAGTGGCAGAGTGCTAGCCTTGAGCTGAAGAGCTGAGGGACAGTGTCCAGGCCCAAAGTTCAGAATCACAACCAACAACAACAACAACAACAAAAAAAAAAAATCAAAGGAATGGGAAAATAATGGTGACATTTTTTAGTCTACTTGTTAGTAACTTAAATGTTAGTAAACAAATGTTAACTTTTGTTTTAGTTTCTTGGTTTTCAACAAAACATTAAATTTTCGATAATATGTATGCTTAATTGTAAAAGGTACACCTATTTACCTTTGATTATAATAAATGTGCCATCTCGGGCTGGGAAGGTGGCTCAGTGGTAGAGTGTTTGCCTTGCATGCATGAGGCCCTGGGTTCGATTCCTCAGCACCACATAAGCAGAAAAAAAAGCCGGAATGGCGCTGTGGCTCAAGTGGTAGAGAGTTAACCTTGAGCTGAAGAGCTGAGGGACAGTACCCAGGCCCAGAGTTCAGGCCCACGACTGGACCCAAAAAATAAATAAATAAATAAATAAATGTGCCATCTCTTACCTTAGTGACTTTTCTGGAGTCAGAGTCACTTTCAGATTCTGATTCTGATTCAGAATCTGAGCTTTCTTCTAAACTAGATTCAGCATCAGAAGAATCTGAAGTTTTAGGTGTCTCATTTTGCTTCTCGCCATCCTCTAAATCACTATGCATAAAAATAAATTTTGAAATAAGAACTATAAATCTTTTATGCAGACAATACAATAGTTTTGAAATTCTTGAACATCTAATGTAATAATTATACAGGAATTCATTGTAAACAGAATCATTTCAAATACAAAAAGTTATATGATACCACTAATTAACATAATTTCCAACAATACAGAAAATAATATAAAATGTTTGATCTACTAGATGTTGTGTTAACATTAGCATCCACAACAGTATGCTTTTACAATGTTGTTTCTATATACAAACTGTTTCTTGATAAATATTTGTATGTTTACTTTCGCTAAAACCAACTGTATTTGTAGACTTTTTCTGTCCATAAAAATTATTTATACAAGGTCCCACATGTGACTTGAATTATATTATATTAAAACACCAATTCATTCAGAGAATCAATTTTTTATTTAATTAGCTGGCCTGAAACTTACATTCTTCTTGCCTCTGCCTTATGAGTGCTGAGATTATATGTTATGGTCTAAAAACCTCAGCTATAAGAGGATTCTTCTAATGTATTAAATCTTACTAAAAATGTAAGATAGTTAAATAATTTTTTTAATCACACCTAAGTGCTTAACACATTTGTTCATTATTTCAACTAATATTTATTAAGTAAAAATACTAGCACTACATTATGTACTCAGGCTCACAAAGGCTAGTCTAATATAGGTATCATTGTATGTCTGCCCAGAATGTCTGTAGTCCATTGGAAGATGAAGAAAAGTATGGTGGCAGTGACAATACAGTGTAAGTAATAAGTAAGAAAGTATGGTGTGTCTATCATGAGAACACTTAAAGGAGGATACCTAAATAAACTTAAGGTGAACTGGGGAGTTCTACAAAAAGAGAAGTAACATATGAGATGGTCAACCAAATTATCTTAGGGACATGATATACTTTGAAGTGCTTTATATTCTCCTCCCCCCAAAAATTGAAAATCTAGTTCTAGAGTTCTTTCTCTATCTCCCCACCACCCCCCTCTCTTACTTCGTGAGCATGTGTTTAAGAATCTACCTTGGAGAAGCAATGCTAGGCATTTCATGCCAATCATACCAATTATCTAATTTAGGTGCTCTCTTCCTAGGTGCATTATTATCCTGATTACAATAATGAGACTGATACTTAAGAAGGTTAAATAATTTGCTTAAGAACACAGAGATAGGAGGAAAAAAAGTAGAATCTGAACTCACATCTAAGTCTGAAGTCTGCTTTTCTCCCCATACCATACTATTTTCCTTCATGTGAAAATACTTGGACATATAAAATTCAAATTTAGCCATGAATAGTGAACAATTACTAAAGATATGTTACTGTTATTAAGAGCTTTAAATATTATACTGGCAATGTTAAGAAACAGGAAGAAATGTTAAGAGACAGGCAGAAAGATACAATAGGGAGAGAGAGTGGTAAGGCAAGGGAAGAATCGATATTTCTCAGAATTGATTTTTGTGGAGGAAATATGATTGCTGTTTATTAAAAATGGAGCCATGGCAACATCTCAGAGAACATGTAATTATATTTGAAGACTAAAAAAAAAATGTTGCTTTTTTCCCCAGTTGCAAAGACTGGCAAATTTATTATTCTCAATTCACTGTTTAAAGCATGTACTTACAAATATATGGGTTTAGAATGTACTTGCAGTTTTCTTTGGTATAACAAATAATTGTTTTTAATTAAAATGTGTGAAGATAAAAGTGCATTTTTTGAAGAAAAATATAAAGTAGCTAATATGTGCTTATAAATTTCTAACATAAATGACTTCTGCTGTTTGCAAAGTTATTTAATGTATTGATAAAAAAAATTTTCCTTTCTAGAACCAGGATACTTTTATAAATCACATCTTGGTACTCTGATGTTAAGCTAGTATACAATTTTCCTCTTAAAGAAGCCTATTACAAACCAACTAGCTCCTTTGCTGCAACAAGTCAATGAGTCTATATTTAGCTTCAAGCATTTAAGATAAGATTTTTAAATGTAAAAGTGTTATTTTATTATATATCACTCAATTTTGATGGTAATTATTGTTTACCTTACTGCTTAGAGTTTCAGATGTTAATCTAATGAAAAGAATTTACTGGTAACTAGGTTTTTAACTTTGCAATGATGAAAAGCCTGTATTAATTTAACCTACAGATTTCATTTGTTCTGAACAGGAAAAACAATATAAATCACTTTTAAAATCATTAAATCCTGACTTAAATTAATAAAGTCATAATTAGGGCATTATGCTGTGTTTGTTATGGAAGTGGCAGGGCGAGCTGCTTTAATTACTGTCTGTAATAAAAGGAGCAGAGAGCGTACTGCGCCCCAATCAGTGCTGTCAGCCACGACTGAGCCCAAGCTGCAAGCTCATCAAGTGAGCGGGCAGCAGACTGCAGGGAAAGGGCCATCATGCTGGCAGAGGCCACTTGCTGACAGCAATGGGGGAAAACAGAGCCACACAATCCAAGGTATTAGCCCCAATCACTCAAAATTTTAATGACACTTTAATGCAGGATAATGTTGTTGATAATGGGTGATCCTAGAAAGAGCTAATACTTAACTATCTTATGACCGTCTTCCTTCACAGCCTTTGGCACTTAATATTTGGATCATAATCTTTTAATGTAACATTATTTAGAAAAATCAATTGTCTTAGTTACATAATGGCAAAGTGTTAAGGGATTTAATTTTAGCCTTCAGCAAAATTGCTACAAAAGGTAATTAAGTGTTTCATACCTACTGCTTGATCACTTAGCTCAAGACTTCCAAGGTTATACCCATTTTCAAAATGTAACTCTAAGATTTGTTCAAGTTCAAAATGAAATCTAGGCATTGTAAGTCACAATGTGAATTACTAGCACTTTAAATTAATTTTTAAAATATTTAATGTATACTTGGGAGAAAATACGTGCAGTAGTTACTTTCTCACTCTGAGTTGAAGGGAAAATTTAACTAGGGAAAGTGCTATGAAACATTTTTTGAAGGCTATTATTATACAATACCTTTTTCTTTTGGCTTTGGAGTTCCTCTTGGCTGTTATTTCATTTTCTGCTTCTGATTCACTTGCATTCTCACTCTCCTCACTGAAGGTGTCCTCACTGCTGTCTTCATTGCTGTCTCCTTCCTCTTCACTGTCACTTCCAGATTCACTCTCTTTGAAAAACAAACAGAAAAACCCACATGTTCTTTGACTTGAAGCCACCTAATTATACATAAGGACAAGTCCACTTGCAACTGGTAATGTTCATCATGAAGGAAACCAGATATTTTGTTTCAGATGGACCTCTCTTGTTCAACACTATTTTTGCACCTTTTGTTTCTAGACCTATGGGTTCCTGTGGCAGAATGAGCTTGAGACTGAATTTTGAGAGACTCCAATTGATAGAAGATGCTTTGATGGTGGGTAGGGAAAAACAAAGCCAAGATGAATCAAGTAAACCAAATTTAAGGGACTCTCACTCTTCAAGCCTGTAAATAGTTATCACATTCTTTTTTTTTCAATCTATCTTTCTCTCTTCCTTTCTTAGAATGAAAATAGTATAAAGATAAATAATTGTGAATCTAATTCCAACTGGAGATTTTTACTTAGAGAAAAATAAACAACAGTTAGATCTTATTTGAAACAAATTTTGAAAGGGAAAATGAGACACTCAAAAATTCAAAAACAAGCAAAATTACTAAATAAGACATTTTATTTAATAAAGAAGTTTTTCATTGATGATAAATCTACGTTAAGGAACTATATACTTAAATGTATAAATTATGGTATACTAGGACTCTTGATGAAGTAATACATTAAGTATGTGTAATTTCAGATGAAGTATATTATTATTTAAAATGATTATAACTGCAGAATTATATTCTATATTAAAGAACAAACTTTGCTCTTGCCTATGATCTATGTAATGGCACACCCTTTATGAAGAAACTTAGCCTGTAATGAAACAGTATTCTAATAGGTATGTAAGACTTATTTTAGAGATTAAATTCTGTACCATAGTAGAAAGCTATGACTAATGATGTTAGTTTTTCAGAGTAGCTTGTAGTGGGGAAAGAAGGGGTTCTCATGTGACAATGCTGAAATTCAAATCTTGGCTCTACCACATACTAGATGAAAGACCGAGTAAATTGTTTAACCTATGACTCTCAGTTTCCTTTACAGCAGGTGGCAACATTATTATTACTTGACAGGACTGTCATAAAGATTAAACAATTTGAAATTTGTGATGGTGATTATAACAGAACTGCTACCAGAGAAGACACTCACCATCATTACTTCGCAGAAAGAATAAATTCCATTTTACCCAAACTGATAAATGAAGAGAGTTGGAGCCAGGTGCTGGTGGCGCATGCCTGTAATTCTAGCTACTCAAGAGGCTGAGATCTGAAGATGGAGGATTAAAGCCAACCTGGGCAGAAAAGTCTCCCTGAGACTCTCATCTCTAACTCATCACCCCAAAACTGGAAGTAGAGCTTTGGCTCAAAATGGTAAAGCACTAGATTTGAACGAAAGAGCTCAGGGACAGGACCCAGGCCCTGAGAGTCCCAGCTTCATGACTGACAAAAAGAGTTGAAATTTGTTAGGATATCAGTTATATCATGTATATAGTAAGTTGGGCAACCAGCGCATGTTAGAAATAATGAAGAGAAATTACGAATCTAAGTATTTTACATGTTATTTACTACATATGAGATCAACATGAGTTTGGATCCAGCTCACTTAAGGAAGTGTTATTTAAATTTACTAGTTAGTGAGAGTCTTCAGGAAATTTCTTTGTTCTCAAAAAGATATGGTTTTTTTTTTTTGGGGGGGGGGGGGCGTTCGGTTGTGGGGCCTGAACTCTGGGCCTGGGCTCTATCCCTCAGCTTTTCAGCTCAAGGCTAGTGTTCTACCACTTGAGCCACAGTGCCACTTCCGGCTTTTTTCTTTTTGCTTATGTGGTGCTGAGGAATCGAACCCAGGGCCTCATGCATGCAAGGCAAGCACTCTACCACTGAGCCACCTTCCCAACCCCTCAAAAAGATATGTTCACTGGATAATTTGTAAGAGAAAAGTTATTTTTTCCTCTGAAAGCTATAATGAACCACATGACTACCTATATGAACTGTAATAAATCCATAAAAATTCAACATTAATGAACTATTTCATATTCAAATTGGAAAAGGTTTATTTAGGAATAGATTTATTTTTATGTAGTATAAAACACTTATTTAATCTGGCACTGGTGGCTCATGCCTGTAATCCTAGCTACTCATGAGGCTGAGAGCTGAGGATCATGGTTCAAAGCCAACCCAGGCAGCAAAGTTCATGAGAATTTTTTTTTTTTTTGGTCAGTCTTGGGGCTTGAACTCTGGGGCCATGAGAATCTTATCTCCAATTAACCTCCAGTAAACTGGAAATAGAGCAGTGACTCAAGTAGTAGAGCACTAGCCTTGAGCAGAAAAGCTCAGAGACAATGCCCAGGCCATGAGTTCAAGCACTATAACCAACAAAACAAAGCAAAACAAACAAAAACAAGTATAGAAATATATCTCTCACTGGTCTACCTCATTCCCTAAATTCTATACTTTTTAATGTCAACTTTTTAATGTCAACTGGTATTTTTTCCAGTTTCAATTTATTATATAGTTTATTATATAATGTGCCACAGTTAATTTATAGATTCTGAAAACAAAGATTTTTACAAGGAAAATGGGAAAAAATGAATGACTTTAGAGTCAGACAACAGAAAACCAACTAATAATAAGGGGTCTTGGTTATCCAAGAAATAAAAGGCTTATGGAAAGTTGAGTATAATTTGGTTTTTAATCAGATGTGCTTCCAAGGCTAACTCTGAATATAAAACTGTTAGAAAGTGACTCCAATAAATTGACAAATCACACAGAAAATTTTGGTAATGAACAAATTTTAAGAAGACCTACCTCTACTCCTTCAACTGTAAGATAAAAAGATAGGTACCTTACTTAATTAGCAAAGGACTTTTAAATTCTTCCTATTAAGCATTCTTTCAATTGCATATGGCTGCCCTCAACCTTTTTAGCTCTGAAAAGAGAATTCTGAGAAGTTCTAAATTTAGTTTAGAATGGTTGAGAATAAATGGATGAGAAGAAAGAGTTTCCATGTAATCTACAGTGTGAATTATTTATATATATAAATATATAAAAACCCACCACTGTCACTGCTGCTATCAGCGGAGTCCTGTTCTTCTTCAGATTCAGAATAAAATTTTTTAGCAGGACTTTCTTTCTTTGCTTTTCCTGATGGAATCCATTCTTTTGCCTGTATATATATATAAACAAAGAAAGTAAATGTAAGTAGTTCTCATTAAAGGATTCAGACTTCTGGCAAATGCAATCATTGAGAATATACTACAAACTCCTAAGCAAGGTCATGGCCTCAACAGAGAAGTCCTGGCAATAAGGTCAATTTATTCCAAACAGAACACAAATTCTCATTCAGCACTCTTTATGCTAACCCCACCTTCCATTAAAAATTTAAAATAACGTCATAGAGCCTATAATAATTGAGAGCAATTAGAGATAGATATAGTAATAACAACAAGAAATCCAAGCTTAGTAATAAAGAGAGAAAAAAGAAAAAAAAAATTAATGTTGGCAATAAATCACCCTAACCACTCAACATCTTAAACCTTGACTTTTCTCTCTTTCATCCCAAACATCAAGTAACTTTTCTGCCCTGGATTGGCCAACTCTCTCCTGGATTATATGACAGTCTCTTAGCTCTATTTCCAATCTGTCCCCAATCAAAGTTTGTTGAATACAGTTATCAGGATGAATCCATCAAAATCTGACAGATTACGGTCCTCCTTGGTTTGAAACCTTGTAATGGTTCCCGATTTGATGCAGAGAAGTCTAAGTCTAAGTGCATGACCTGATAAGACCATCCCTTACACTTACGCTGACCAACCTCTACCACTCTTCTTGCGTACTCGACTCCAGTTAGTCCTCACAGTTTCCACCAAAACCCCAGGTCTACTTTACTTGAAAGATTTGCCTCTTTACTTGAAATCTATTCCCTCTCCAATACAACCTCCACTTTGATCAACAGCACTTAATATATTCTTTCCAAAATACTATACAGTTTTTTTGTTTGTTTGTTTTTGTACTAGAGTTTGCATGTAGGACATTTCACTTGCTAGGCAGGTGTTCTACCAACTGAATTTGTCCCTAGTACTTTCTGTTTTACTTTTTGAATAGGGTCATGTTTTTCCCTCAGTTGGCCTGGACCATGATCCTTACATTTATACTTCCCCCAGACCTGGATGAGAGAAACACACTACTCCCAGCTCAGTAGTTGAGATGGGAATCTCACTAACTTTCTGACTACAAGCTGGCTTTGAAACAATCCTGTTCTCCTCTCAGTAGATAGTATTACAAGTGTGAGCCACTATGCTCAGCTATTTAATTTCTAATTGCTGGTTATTCAACAATTAGAATGAGCTTCAGGAGAATAGGGATTTTTAATATTTTTAATATTTTATATATTTACATATATGTCTGTCACAATAAATATTTATTACTTTTTTTTGTTGGTCGAGGGGCCTGAACTAGGGGCCTGGGTGCTGTCCCTCAGCTCTTCAGCTTAAAGCTAGTACTCTACCACTTAAGCCACAGCACTACTTCCAGCTTTTTTTTTCTGCTTATGTGGTGCTGAGGAATTGAACCTAGGGCTGATTCTTGCATGTGAGGCAAGCACTGTACCACTGAGCCACCTACCCAGCCCTTATTACTGCTTTAAAGATTCCAATTTTACATTAAGATAGCTTTGTTTAGATTTAAGAAAAAGATGGACTTTTGTATTCCCTAAATATAGTAGCAATACTGTTTACTAATATTAGCCTCTGGAGAGTTTAATACATGTAAGGAAATTTAATATAAGAAAACTGTGACCTTGACTCATGATGAAAAATTATTTTCATGTATCTTTAAAGAAAAATGCAAGAAAACTGTAGTGGCTCACGCCTGTAATCTTAGCTACTCAGGAGGCTGAGATTTGAGGATCATGGTTCAAAGCCAGCAGCCTCATCAGGAAAATCCATAAGACTCTCACCTCTAATAAACTATTCAGACATGACACTGTGGTTTGAGTGGTAGAGCACTAGACTTGAGCAAAAAAGCTCAGTGAAAGCTGGGTGTCAGTGGCTTACACCTGTAATCCTAGCTACTGAGGAGGCTGAGATCTGAGGATTACAGTTTAAAGCCAGCCCGGGCAGGAAAGTCCTTGAGACTCTTACCTCCAATAAACCACTAGAAAACCAGAAGTGACACTGTGGCTCAAGCGGTAGAGCACTTGCCTTGAGCTGAAGAGCACAGGGATAGTGTCCAAGCACAGAGTTCAAGCCCCACGACAGACAAAAAAAAAAAAAAAAGCTCAGGGACAGAGCCTAGATCCTGAGTTCAAGCATCAGCAACCTCCCTCCCCCCATCCCCTTCAAAAAAAGGTTAAACTGGCTAATACTCATTTATTATATTTTCAATTGACTTTCTGCAGAATATAAGCCTCTTCTAGGGTACATATTTTACTGTAAAGAAATATATGTAGCTTGACACAGGTTCTTATCCAAAAATGGGTCTCAACACAGGGTGTACATTTGAGTTTTTAAAACACTAATATAAATAATGAAAATATTAATTCTAACCTCCCAAGATCCTAATTTATTAGAGGCATAGGTTTCAAGATCTCTATGTGATTATAAAGTGCAGCTACAATTGGAAACTACTGATCTAAAAGGCTTAAGGAATGTAGCTCCAAGAGATAAGCTTCAGTAGCCTTGAAAATTACTATCTGGACATAGGAAACTGTAGAAATTATTTGAATATATTTTAATAAGATCAATATTCCTGCTTTTTATATATATTTATGCCTCCAATTTGATTAAAAATAGTATACATAAAGGGTCCTATAAACAAAGGATCCATATATTTAATGAGTAACACAGTTTTCTTAAATCTATACAAACTATGCAGACAGTCTATTAAATTCAGTAAAACTAAATCAATAGAAAAATGGGCTCTCATGCTCATTTCTTGGAATGACCAAAGAATCTATATTCATGGAGCCTCAGTTTTTTTTTTGTTATTGTTGTTACTGTTAGTCGTGGGGCTTGAACTCAGAGCCTGGGTGTTATCCCTGAGCATTTTGCTCAAGATTAGCACTTTTACCACTTAAGCCACAGCTCCATATCCAGAACCAGGTTTTAAAGACTAACCACAAAAATATTTTAATTTTTGTTGTGGTATGATATCTATAACAGTCAAAACAAAAGGAATAGAAAAAAAATCTTAGAAGAAACAGAGGCACTAATCAGAAATTTCCAGTAAAAGATAAAATATTAGCTATTCTATGTTTATAAAGCAAAATAGCTTTAATATACAAATGATAGTCTATAAGTGAAGAAAACATTTTCTGGAACTAAACAAAAACTATACCTAAATGACCTTCCAAACTTAGTACCATAACATAAATTTATGTTGTATCTAATATTCTAGAAATGATAGTGTGTAATTCAAAGTGACTTCTAGTGCCAATCTGACTAGCTCCTTGTTGTTTTGATCAAAATAACAGATTACTTAAGCTTAACCCACTTTTTCTACAAAGTTATATTTCACAGTAATGACATTTTGACCCTATAATATCACTTTACAGTACACCTACAATAGCACAGTGTATTATGTTAATAAAAATCATTGGTGTGATTTTTGGAGGTGGTTGAGATAGTAAGAGGCAGGAAAGATGATCTGACCATTACTTGATACACTGTTACAGATGCATTTGAAAATAGAACTAGCTATATTATGTTTATATTCAATTCTATCCCTCATAATATAATTTTAAGCCAATATGTCTCAGAGAGCAATAGATTGAAGCTATTTTCTACATGGCATCAATGGACAGTGTCAGTTCTTTACAATCTGGCTCCATCAGTTATAATTATTATCCATATAGTTATCAATTATTAAGTTCAAAAATAAGATAGTTAACACATGCAAACGAAGAAGCCAGCTATCAGGCAATATAAGGATACTGCTGAGACCAAATGAAAGTATGACACACTGCTATCAATTTGTGAAAAGATAAGTCCTTTTTGGCGTGTGTGTGTGTGTGGGGGGGGGGGGTGGAGTGGAAGCAGTGGTAAGGCAATAGGAAAGTGAGTAGAGGATAGATGTGGTGGGAGGATAAAAGTATGGTCCTGTTTGAACCAAGACATGATGTGCCCAATCATGAAAAAGGACAGAACCATAAACAACAAATAGACATAATTATTAGGAGAGAATATATCCGCAGAAAGAAATATATCAAAGAACACTTTATGTTCTAGTACTTGATTGAAAATTGCACAAATAAGGTATTTGTGTTCAAGTGTACTTAGAGTTGAATGAAAAAATAAAATAAAAAACCTCAGTTGTAAAAGGAAATAGACATGCAATTCTCTTTTCTCTTATCTATCCCTAATCAGCAATAGTTTGTTACAATATGAAAATTATGTACAAAGTATAAACCAGATCTACAAGCTCAAGCTTCCTCTTTTCATATTACATAATCAAAGCAGTTTAAAAAACCCATATATTTAAGATATCCTAGGCTAGAATCCTGTTCCTTTCACTTACCAGATATGTGAACCTAAGCAATTTACTTAGATTCTCTAAGTCTTGCTTTCTTTATCTACAAAGTTGAAATAACAACTACCTCTTATGATGAATCTGAGTTTTAGA
Source organism: Dipodomys spectabilis (assembly GCF_019054845.1). Classification (NCBI taxonomy): domain Eukaryota; kingdom Metazoa; phylum Chordata; class Mammalia; order Rodentia; family Heteromyidae; genus Dipodomys; species Dipodomys spectabilis. The sequence continues at coordinate 23,282,679 of NW_024870817.1, read as the reverse complement.
CAATATAATGTTTGTCAAATATCAGCACTTACTGCTAGGGTTTGCTCAAAGGCATAATTATTAAGTACTGATTGCTTCTGGTCATGACATAAAGCTAGAATGTTTTAGTAGTTATGAGAAAATTATTTCTGAGAGGAATCAAATTACATGGTTATGTTTATTGCAGAAATTATGTTTAAAATAATAAAAGTTCTCTTCTGCTGCAGATGGAAAAGTTAAGAGCAAAGCTAACTAACTTACTAACAGGAATTAGTGTTAAAGAATTCTGGTTGTCTGAATTGTTGTTCAATGTGTATTTTTCTATCAGAAAACATCCAGAGTATAATTCTTAATTGCTTATTTAATATTAATTCTACTTTTAAAAGTACTGGATTATTCACATAAATAAATGGCGATAGAATTGAAAGGTCCATTTTCTTTGTTATAGAAAAAGAAACCTGTTAATATTAATCATTTTAATATGTCTGATTTTTTAAAGAAAAAGATATAGAAAAAGAATATCTAAACAGCAGGATTTTTTTTTTGTTTTTTAATATGAACATATCATTCATTTTAAATGTGACCCCAACAAAGGACATTTTCAGCACACAATGTTCCCTATTTATAGTTAGGCTTTACTTAAAGCACTATATCAGAAAATCAAGAGTACTCTGTATAGTTTTCTGGAAGAGAATAGCAAAAATTATTTATAAAAGCACTGACAGGAAGCTTACGAATCTCTAACAAAGTAGAAAAAGCTCAATCCATTGAAACTAAGTACCTTAGAAATTGAATCTACACAGCTACAAATGCAATCGCACAAATGTGGGTGGCACTGATGCAGAGAATTCAATTCTCTGTTTCCTTGAAGAAAAGGAACAGAACATGTACATTGACATAGGAATACTATACTGTTTAGTTCCTGTGAAGAAGAGGTATATCCAACACATTACATTTAGAAATACTAGAACAACTGTCAATTTTCAATCCTCCCAAAAAGCTTTATGTAAAATAAGTTACCATAGAATCTCCCAATGCTTGAACAAAATTAATTTCAGAAAGGTCAACTTACCAACTCTATTACTTCTACATTTCGAACTGACGGGTCAGGCGCCACCTCTGGCCAATTAGATAATTCCAGGTACCCAGAAGCCTTAATGTTGAGAGTATGAGATAGGGTGCCAAGCTGGAAATGATCCCTATCTATTAAAGGTAGAGGAAAATATAAAATAAACAATATGAGCTGCATATAACAGAGAACAATCCTAATCAGAGCTCAAGGTAATTGGCATATTACTTCAAATGTCAAGGAATAAATATAAACTAGGAAGCTCTTCATAGGTCAAAAAACTGATTTCAGCCCATAGATTACAATAATCTGTCCCATAATGGTCAATAAAAAAACTAATCAGTCAGTGTGTTTAGAGGTGTTGCTCTGAAATGTAGCTTCTCTAAAAATTACTTTACTGTGAATATTAAGAATGACAGCACCGTTAAACAATCCATATACATGTCTTAGCACAAACACACCCAGAATTTTAATAGTTTTTCTACAAAACTCAAATGCTTTTTTATCACTTTACAGCAATTAAATAAGAAACAATATGAAAACCAAGGTATCTGATCATTTGACTCCAACTGTAATGACTACTTATTAAACTGATAAAATATTTAATTAACCATTTTTAGAAAGCTGAGGAAAATAACACTCTCTCTTCTTGAAAAATGAATTTAAATATAAAAAGATTTTTTAATCAAATAATTCTTATTAGAAATTTTGAGATTAGTGTACACAGATGTTTAATAAAATTTCACGATTAAGATTACTTACATTCTTTATGCAATAAAACTATTTAAAATAAAATGAAGTGCTTATAAGAATAAAACAGATTTTTAAAACTATTTCTAGTTAAAATATTTAGTAAGAACAAAATTCACAAAGACCTGAAATTATTTAGGAAAATAAGATCTAGAATAACATAAGCCTTACTATAAAAGTTGCTCCAAAACCACAAATGAATAGAAAGCACATTGTTCTTACATGCCTATTTCCTATTCATTTATATTTCTAAAAGATAAATTTTAAGCACATTAAAAGTGGGACATATTGTTGTAATAACACATATTTTGTAGTAATACAATCTAATAGTAATACCTTTAAAAGGAGACTCAAGCAGCGGTGCAGGTTTTTGCGCCAGGAATATTTTTTTGGCATATTTACTTAAAGCTCCACTCTTCTCATTCGGAACAATAAGCTGCCTAATAAATCTTGTACGGTCTCTGATGTCATAGTTTTGATCATACTTGCCGAGATTTAATATGTACTGGGTAAGCAATTTTGTCTGTTGGAAAAAACAGAACAAGATGAGAATACAGTTATTTATGATTATTGATAACTCTGGATAAACATATTTAAAGACATAATAAAAATGAATGGTTATGTCAAACAAATGTTGTTCCGTAGGGAATATGCATTTCTAACACGGCAAATGGAATTTTGAAGCCAAAGCACATGTCCTCTTCTGTACTGGGGAGGTGAATGCTGAGTACTGAGAAGCAGCCATGTGCTAGATTATTAAACTGCTGAAGTGGAAAGAAAGGCATCATTAAAAAAATAATCATATATGGCAAACCCGCTGAAGGGTCTACGTGAGAATAATGAATGTGGAAATACAACTAAAAACATGGCACTCAAAACTTAATCGGAAAAATATGCAGGACATCAAAACATCAGAGAGTATTAGGGGGCTGGCAAACTGCTTCTCCTGAGGTGTGTTTTATGAAGAGATACTGTCCCTGGCATAAGCAGTGTCTGCACTCTGACTGCACTCAGTTACTTTACCCTGAATTATGACCCATTAAAGCAGACACATGAATCACTGAACTGGATTACTGCAAATTATTTGCAGTGCATTTAGCTGTTACTTTTTCATAAAAGCAAGCTGCTGATGCCCTCTAAAAACTAGGATAAAAGACTTCTTCCATTTTTCCCCATGCTGCTTATAGCCTCTAGTAATATTGGTCATTTATTTATTTATGTAGGGAACAACTTATTATAGCAGCTTTTACACCTTAATAAGACTTCCTAAGTCAATTTTTGAATGTACTACATTAACATATATTGAAATAATTTTAATAATAATTAAATAAAAATTGAAATGGTAACAAAATAGGTTTATATTTTAAACTACAGTTTTTTATTGAAAATACATAATTTCAATTTAGAAGACTACACATGCAATTGTAACTAAATACTAAATAGGATTCATAAAACAAGAGAAAAATAAACTGAGGAATAGTAACTTATTTACATTAGACCATGTTACACACATTAGAAACAGATAAAAATAAAAACAATCAAGGTAGAAAGAACAAAAATAATGCTAGACTGCTAGGTCAAAATACAGAAATGGTGTGTCAAACTCCTTCACAAAAATAATTGGTTAAGATAACTGAATTAGATACAAAGCAACCTTCTTTCAGTCACAGGGTATTTAAAAAGCATTAACTTGGTTTTATTAAATTAGAATTATTTTTAAAAATACAGGAAAATACTAATATTTTCTGAATTTCATTAGGAACAGTTGTTATTCACTAACTGCTAGACCAGGTTCAACTTGTTTATAAAAGAATAATTCTGATTCCTTTTTAAAAATAATTACCAAAATAATGACAAAATGAGAAATACCACTCAATATCACCTTAGAAAGAATTTTGGTACATGAACATACACAGATATCTTCCCTGAAAACCTGGCAAATTCACTTAAAAATTAGTTATCTCAAATGTAGAGTGAGAATTCACAACTAGCTTAACTTTCAAGTCTATCTGAGCATTGAAATTTAGAATATGCAATAAATATACCAGGGAAATTAATTGTGTTACTTAGAAAAGTATTCTTGAGCTAACACATTTTGCTTAAAAGTTTCCTATCCCCAAACTAACTTTGAAAAAATTAAACTTTTCAATATATAAATTGGCATTATTGAGAACAAGATAGGGCATTAAAGTAATTACAAGTGGATAATATAAAATATGTATTTATGACTATAAAATCTATAATACTGGGTATTTTATAAATATTTCTACTAAAACATATTCTCAAAAATAAAATTTGAAGATGGAGAAGAAAGACGAAGGGCAAAATCAGTTGAAACCCCTTGGTACAACTATTTTGAAAAAAATGTAAATTAAAAAAAAATAAAATTTGAGCATGGCACTGGTGGCTTACATTTGTAATCTTTGCTACTTCGAAGGCTGAGATCTAATGATTGTGATTCAAAGTCAGCCTGGGCTTTGGAAAGTTCTCAAGACTCCGATCTCCAGCAAAAAACTAGAAGTAGAGCTGTGGCTCAAGTGGCAGAGCACTAGCCTTGAGTGGAAAAAGCCAAGCAAGGGCAAGAGATACTGAGTTCAAGTCCCAGTTCTGCCATGAAAAATAAATTAAATTTGAGACACATCTAAATGGGTGAGTCAGAGACTATAGATCTTCCAGAACAACTTTTATAACGAGCTGGTAGCATTTAAGTAAAATTATGGCATTACCAGGTGGAACATAAAATAGTACTGTTCATGTTGTTTTATTCATCAATTACATAAGAATTAAACAGAATATAATGTACTGTAACCAGAAATTTTCAATCTTATATCCATTTATTAAATTGTGATTTCAGATTAATTTTCCTGCCTAAATTTAAGGAACCATTTCAGGTATCTAATGGCAAAGCCAAACACTATATTTAAATCAATTACATTCTCTTCATGTTGACTCCAAATCACTAAGGTCAAGAAGAAAAAATAATTTGGGTAGATGTTTATAAAATTTAATAAACTTATTATTTTAAAATAACTTTTCAAGATATGGGTGTTATATTTTACCCAATCTAACAAGTAATAAACTGCTTTTTTTTTTTGTAGTACTGGTATTTGAACTCAGTGCTTCATGCTTATTAGGCAGGCATTCTACCATACAAGGTATGCACTAGTCCTTTTTTTAAAAAAAAATTATTTATTTATTTTTATTGTGAAAACACTGTACAGAGGGGTTACAATTACATGGGCAAGATAATGAGTACATTTCTTATCAAGCATTGTAGCCTCCTCCTTTGTTTCCCCTTCCCATCCTCCCCCCCCCAATCTTCCCCACTCCCCCTCTCCCGCACCAAAGTTGTAAAGTTCGCTTTTTTTGGGGGGGGGGGGAGGGGGGATCCGGTCGTGGGGCCTGAACTCTGGGCCAGGGCACTGTCCCTCAACTCTTCAGCTCAATCAAGGCTAGCACTCCTAGCACTCCACCACTTGAGCCACAACACCATTTCCGGCTTTTTTCTTTTTGCTTATGTGGTGCTGAGGAATCGAACCCAGGGCCTCAGGCATGCAAGGCAAGCGCTCTACCACTGAGCCACCTTCCCAGCCCTTAAAGTTCGCTTTCGACATAACGACTTGTACATCTCATGGTTGCAATGGGTCCACCTGTATCCCTAGTAAAACGATTTGTTTTTCCCCTTCCCCTCCACAAATTATACCGACACCAAATACAGTGAAAGCAGGGGTTATACTGTGGGGGAGGGGCATACAAAGCAACGAAGGATAATCTTATAAATGCTTTAGAAACGATCACATGAAAGAAAAAAAAAAAACATTTGAATACATATCTTAGAGTTCATTTCCCTAACATCACCTTATCTGACCTTTTCTGCTTGACTCAAACATATACTAGATATTGCAAATAAGGGAAACCATGGGACCTATGTTTCTTTGGTCATGGCTTACTTCACTTAATATAATTTTTCCAAGCCTTTCCATTTCCTAACAAATGGGGCAATGTCATTCTTTCTGATGGAGGCATAGAATTCCATTGCGTATATATACCACATTTTCTTGATCCATTCATCTACTGAGGGGCATCTGGGTTGGTTCCATATCTTAGCTATAGTAAATATGCACTAGTCCTTTTTGCTTTAATTATTCTTCAAATACTGTTTCACTTATACTTGAGCTATCTAGAACCAAAATCCTCCTATTTATACTTCCCGTGTAGATAGGATGAGAGACATATACCATTGCACACAAACTTTTTACATGGGCTGTCCAAACATCAATTCTCTAATTTCTGTCTCATTAAGCAACAAATATTAATTAAAACAAAAGCTTTTGGTGGGCAGCAGCGGATCATGCCTGTAATCCGAGCTACTCAAGAGGATGACATCTGAGAACTGAGGTTTGAAGCCAGTACAGGCAGGAAAGACAGTGAGACACTAATCTCCAACTAACCAACAAAAAGCCAGAAGTGGAGCTTGTGGCTCAAGGTAGAGTACTAGCATTGAGAAAATAAAAAACAAACAAACAAAAAAAAAAAAAAAAAAAAAACTCGAGACAGTGCCCAGGCACTGAGTTCAAGCCCCAGGACCTGCACAAAATATAATAACACCATCACCACAATAGCTTTCTTCTAATACAGTCATTGATCACTTAATGATGAAGATACAATCTGAGAAATTGAAAGGCAGCTTCAGAATGTACTTAGAGCTAAAGGGCCTACAACATTTTTTAAAGCAGCCTTTACTAACTTTTTAAATTATGTTAATTTAATTCTGGTAATAAAATTTTAGGATTCTGGCTCAAATTTTAAGTAGACTTAATGAAACAGCTAAATCTTTATACTGTCTTTTATTTTTGTTTGCTGTTGTTTGAGACAAGGTTTCAAGATCTAGAAACAGATACGTAGTAAACAGCAGTAAGTAGGGTTCAATACAAGTAGATAACTAACATGAATCAAGCACTATTATGAGCAAGGAAATCTAAGCATTTTACATTTACTGTCTCATTTAGTCCTCATAACAACTTTCTGTGGTAGGTACAGTCAGTTCTGCTTGAATGCTTGTTTTAAAAATGTCCATTTGCTCCAACTCAGTTGATGTATGACAATTTGGGGATAACTGAATTTTATTTCTTTTGTAAGAAATAGGAAGTGAAGGCAGAAAAGTGCACAGAGATTAAATGGGCTATGCAGGATTCCAGGAAGCATACATACCTCATACATCGACTCCAGATATTTAACCATCTACATGTGCTATGAGTCATACTCATGTACATTTGGGAGTATAGGAAGCGCTATTACAGATTTAATACCTACAGTTTTGACCAAGCCTGGTTACAAAAAAAAAAAAAAAGAATTCTCATAGGTGTATTTTGATCTCAGTTGATGTAGAAAAGCTCTCAAGTCACTCTTGTATGATCATTAGTTGTGTTCGAACTCTATATATCCTGTTTTTCCACAAGTGATTTTCAAACCATATACCCATTCATGGATCTAAGGGTTGGCTGTACAGCTTTCCATTCAATTTTATTTATTTTATTTTTTATTTTTATTATATTATTTCAGTTTTTGGGGGGGGTCCGGTTGTGGGGCCTGAACTCTGGGCCTGGGCACTGTCCCTCAGCTCTTCAGCTCAAGGCTAGCGCTCTACCACTTGAGCCACAACACCATTTCCGGCTTTTTTCTTTTTGCTTATGTGGTGCTGGGGAATCGAACCCAGGGCCTCATGCATGCAAGGCAAGCACTCTACCACTGAGCCACCTTCCCAGCCCTCCATTCAATTTTATTTGTTTTTTTTTTTTTTTTGTCGGTCGTGGGGCTTGAATTCTGGGCCTGGGCGCTGTCCCTCAGCTCTTCAGCTCAAGGCGAGCGCTCTACCACTTGAGCTACAGCGCCACTTCCAGTTTTCTGGTGGTTTATTGGAGATAGGAGTCTCACGGTCTCTCCTGCCCGGGCTGGCTTTGAACCGCGATCCTCAGATCTCAGCCTCCTGAGTAGCTAGGATTACAGGCGTGAGCCACCAGCGCCCGGCTTCCATTCAATTTTAGATTAACCTCTTTTTATGACTTCACTCACAAATACAATCTTCCCAACACCCATTTCCATGCACAACTCGCAGGTATTTTTCAAGCTAAAGAGCTGTATTCATGATGACTTCTATGTACTTCTTTGCCACAATTATCTGTGCAACTAAGTTCTTTAGATTAAATTCCTTTTTAAAATAAAGGTTATCAATGAAACCTTTGATTGTTATGATCTTAGTTCTAGTATTCTAATAATGTTTTTATGTAATTTTGTAGAATACAATGCTCTTTATGAAAATATATGCTACAATTTAGTAAAGCTATATTATTGTTATTCTCGCTTTAGAAATGAAGAAACTAAGTACTGGACATATTCCACAACATTTCTAAATAAGTCATGTAATCAATAAAAAGTTTAGTAGGATTTGAAGGCAGACAGGCCAGTAAGCCTATGCTCAGTCACTACTGCCATAAAAAAAAAAAAAACAAACCTTTTATCAAATAGTTTTAAGGTAGTCATAACAGTTAATTATACCTATTTCCACTGGAAAGAGCTCAGAATTAGAAAAGTTCAGTTTATTGAAATTTACCTAAAGATTCTTAAATGTGACAGATTAAAAAAAAACTTTATGAAGTGCTTTATAACACTGTACCAAGAGAGAGCTAAACATTAAGAATTAAATGTCAGGGCTGGGAAAGTGGCTCAATGATGAGAGCTTGTCTTGCATGCATGAAGCCCTGGGTTCGATTCCTCAACACCACATAAGCAGAAAAAGCCAGAAGCGGTGCTATGGCTCAAGTTGTAGAGTACTAGCCTTGAGCTGGACAGCTCAAGGGACAGCACCCAGGCCCAGAGTTCAGGCCCAATGACTGACAAAACAAAGAAAAAAAAAAGAAATTAAATGTCATACATTTAAAAAAAAGTTCATGAAGAATTTATGCTAAAAGAGAAAACTACTTATACATTAAGAATTAACTTACTTGAGCATTTGAAAACAGTTGCCTTATTTTTAAACTCTTTATTTGGATCAGCTAAAAACATTTAAAAATAGTAAAGCAGATTATCAGTCAATTTTTCTTTAAGCATACAAATAGAATATATATATTTAAATATATAATATGCAAAGTCTTATTTAAAAAAATCAATCTAGACATCCTCAAGAAGTGAAAATTCTTAAAGATAACTGAGGCATTCCCAGAGAATAGGGTATGCAATAAGCACCAAGATTTCATACAAAGCAGCCCCACAACAATATGGTCTGTAATTCCTGCTCAGCTTGAAATGTGGCTAAAAAAAGTAACTATAGAAATATTTTTTATATATTCATCAAACCAAAAATTTTAGTCTATAATTCACATACAATAAATTATGAACTATGCAACTAAAAATTCTGTCAAGCTGATAATTAAAGCTATTCTTAAACACTAATTTTCATTTCTAAATGTACTTAATCTCCTTTCTTGAGAAAAACTGGAAAAAAAATACAATCTAACAGGAGACCTTTATTCACCTGCTTTTATATCATTTAAAAACTATAACCCATTTGAAAATGCTAAGATTTGTACTGCATTTTCACTTACTGTGGAGTGTGAGGTAAAGTTAATTGTTAATTAGTTATCTGAAAGTATCATTTCAAAAATAAAAATACTTTAGAAACTAATGCTCCAAATTCCCATGATTAATGTAGCTTAAAAATCAGAGTAAATTCATCAAAAAATACTTCTTCACCAAAACCAGAGATAGATCCAAACATATTGATTCTTGGTGACTTCAACACATCACTGTCACCTCTGGATAGGTCATCAGGCAAAAACTCTTAACAGAGAAACCTTAGACCTAAATAACAACATTGACCAACTAGACAACAGACATTTACAGAAAATTTCATGTACCATCAGAATATACGTTCTGCGCAGCAGCTCATGGAATGTTTTCCAAAATAGATAATATTTTAGGTCACAAAGAAAACCTGTGCAAATTCAGAAAAACTGAAAACATTCCCTGCATTCTGTCCGACCATAATGGAATAAAATTAGAGCTCAACACAAAAAGCCATCATAAAAAAATTCTCTAACTCATGGAGACTAAACAACACATTATTGATCAGGGGTCATAGAAGAGATCAGAATAGAAATTCAAACATTTATGTAATTTAACAAAAATGAGCACATAAAATACCAGCTCCTCTGGGACACAGCAAAGGCAGTATTCAGAGGAAAATTTATACCTCTGAGAGCCTGTATCAACAAATTGGAGAAATCTCAAATCAATAATTTAATAATGCACCTTAAGCTACTTGAAAAAGAGTGAATAAGCCAAACCTCAACCCAGTAGATAAAATCAAATCATTAAAATTAAATCAGAAATAAATGGAGGCCCCAAAAAAACATAAAAGAAAAACAAAACAAAGAGTTGATTCTTTGAAAAAATTAACAAAATTAGGGGCTGGGAAGGTGGCTCAGTGGTAGAGCGCTTGTCTTGCATGTTTGAGGCCCTGGGTTTGATTCCTCAGCATCACATAAGCAAAAAGAAAAAAGCTGGAAGTCGTGCTGTGGCTCAAGTGGTAGAGTACTAGCCTTGAGCTGAAGAGCTGAGGAACAAGCCCCATGACCAGACCCCCCCCCCAAAAAAAAAGAAAAAGAAAATATTAACAAAATTGACAGATCCTTAGCAAATCTGACCAAAACAAGAAGAGAACACACCCAAATACAATTAGAGACAAAAACAGGATAATCACAACAGAAAAAAACAATATTCAAAATATTATGAGAATACTTAGCAAACATTTATGCTAACAAATTAGAGAATCTGGAAGAAATAGAAGAATTTCTAAAGATATTATGAAACCCAAACTAATAAAGAAGATTTAATGAACTAAATAGAACCATAACAACTAATGAAATAGAAATGACAATAAAACACCTTATACCCAAGCAAAACCCAGTACCAGATGCATTCAAGCTGAATTCCATAAGGAATTCATTCCACTCCAATACTCCTGAAACTCTTCAATGAAATTGAAAGGGAAAGATCACTACCAAATTCATTCTATGAAGCCAACATAACCCTCATCCCAAAACAAGATAGGGACTCATCAAAGAAAGAGGACTATAGATACATATCTTTGATGAACATTGATGTAAAACTTCTCAATAAATTCTGGCCACCCAAATTCAACAACTAACCAAAAAAATTATATACCATGACCAAACAGGATTCGTTACAGTGACGCAACAGGAGCAAGGACAAGAACCATATGATCATCTCAAAAGATGCAGAAAAAGCATTTGACAAGATTCATCCCCCCATATGATAAAAGCTCTGGAGAAGCGAGGAATCCATGGAACATTCCTCAATAACATAAAGGCTGTGTATGACAAACCTACATCCAGCATTTTACTTAATGGTAAAAGTTGACATTTCCTCTAAAATTAAAAAAGAGATAAGAACATCAACTCTTTCTACTCCTATTCAATATAGTACACGGATTCCTAGCAAGAGCAATAAGGAAAAAGAAAAACATAAAGGGGATCCAAATAGGGAAGGAAGGAGTAAAACTCTCCCTCTTTGCAGATGATATGACCCTGTATTTAAAGAAACCCATAGATTCTTCTCCCAAGTTACTTGAGCTGATCCAAAACTTTGGCAAAGGAGCACAGTATAAAATTAACCCACAAAAATCAGTAGCTTTTCTGGATACCAACAATAAGAATGAGATTGAAATCAGGCAAGTAACTTCATTTGTAATAGGCTTAAAATACAATACAGAAATACAACATAAAATACTAAGGAATTAACCAAAGATGTGAAGGACCTCTATGATGAGAACTTTAAAAAGATGAAAAAGAAATTAAAGCAGATTTAAGGAAATGGAAAAACATTCCATGCTCCTGCATCAAAAGGATTAACATCATGAAAATGGCATTAATTCCCAAAGCTATCTACTAATTCAATGCAGTTTCCAAAAAATACCAACAATATTCTTCAATGATATAGAAGAAGCTATCCAGAAATTCATATGGGATCATAGAAGACCCCAAATAGCAAAATCAATCCTTAGGAGGAAGAAGAGTGTTGGAGGAGTATCAGAACCAAACAGCAAACTCTATTACAAAGCCACAGTAATAAACAGACCTGAGGACCAATGGAATAGAATAGAAGACCCAGAAATGAACCCACAGACCTACAGCCACCTAATATTTTATAAAGGAGCCAAAAACACAGGATGGAAGAAAGACAGCCTATTCAATATATGGTATTGGAAAAATTGGCTATTGACATGCAGAAAACTGAAGCTAGATCCTTACATATTACTCTTCACCAGAATCAATTCCAAACGGATCAAAGACCTCAATATAAGGTCAGACACTATGAAAATATTACAGGAAGGGATAGGGGAAATAATAAAGCTCATTGGCATGGGTCAAAACTTCCAAAGAAAGCCAGGCGCTGGTGGCTCACACCTGTAATCCTAGCTACTCAGGAGGCTGAGATCTGAGGATCGCGGTTCAAAGCCAACCGGGGCAGGAAAGACCATGAGACTCCTATCTCCAATAAACTATCAGAAAACTGGAAGTGGCACTGTAGCTCAAGTGGTAGAGCGCTCACCTTGAGCTGAAGAGCTGAGGGACAGCACCCAAGCCCAGAGTTCAAGCCCCACAACCAACCAAAAAAAACAAAAAAAGAAAAAAAAACTTCCAAAGATACAGAATCATAACAAATCAAAGACTGGATAAATTGGATTACATCAAACAAAAGAGTTCTGCATGGCAAAGGACACAGCTAGCAAGATAAATAGCCCCATATTTAAAATATACTTAGGGCTCAAAAAATTTAAGCCTCCAAAAGCAAATCCTTAAATAAACAGCAACCCAATTAGTAAATGTGCTAAAGACTATTTATAGAGACTTCTCAGAAGAAGTAAGAATGGCCAATAGACATGAAGAAATGTTTGACCTCTCTGGCCATAAAGAAATGCAAATCAAAACAACATTGATTTTCTACCTCATCCCAGATAGAATGTTCATTATCAAGAAAATTAACAAGGGCTGGGAAGGTGGCTCAGTGGTAGAGTGCTTGCCTTGCATGCATGAGGCCGTGGGTTCAATTCCTCAGGATCACATAAGCAGAAAAAAGCTGGAAGTGGTGCTATGGCTCAAGTAGTAGAGCGTTAGCCTTGAGCTGAAGAGCTGAGGGACAGTGCCCAGGCCCAAAGTTCAGGCCCCACGACCGACAAAAAAAAAAAAGAAAGAAAAAAAAAGAAAGAAAATTAACAATAACAGATGCTGGTAGAGATGTGGTCACAAGGCAACACTACTGCACTGATGGTAGGAATATAAACTTGTTTGGTCACTCTGGAAGCAGGATAGAGGTTCCTCAAAAGACTAAATATAGTTCCTTATAACCCAGCAATTCTACACCTGGGCATTTATCAATAGACTACAACTCAGGCCACACTAAAGCTACCAGCAAAACCATGTTTAGTGCAGCAGTGTTTACCACAGGCAAGATATGGAATCAGCCCAAATGTCCCTCACTGGATTACTGGATCAAGAAAATGTGGTGTATTAAAAAAAAAAAAAAAAGGAAATGTGGTGTATATATATATATATATATATATATGGAATTCTATGCTTCCATTAGAAAGAATGACATTGCTCCATCCACAAGGAAATAGAAAGACCTGGTTAATAATTATATTAAGTGAAATAAGCAAGAGCCAACAAAATATAGATTGTATATTTTCCCTCATTTGTAGTACTTAGAATGTGCCAATAAATCTTCAAGTAAACACAATGGAAAATAAAAGACAAAAAAATTACACTTGGACATAAGTTAAACAGGACTCTCAATAGTCACACAGTGAGACCAAAGGATAGTTTTAGGAGAAGATCACAACACTCAACAGCTATGTGCATAGGATCATGTAAAATGAAGCTTAAGGAAATGAACTCCAAGAAATGAAAACAAGAGTTTTTTTATTTTATTTTTTGTGTTTTTGCTTTTTTCTGTTTCTGATTTCTGTATCTTTTGTGTTATATGTAAATATATGGAGAGGATAAGGGGAAGCACAGAAATGGTGGGATGAAGAATGAACTAATTCAGCAGTGATACTCTCTAGACACTATGTTGTAAATGAACTACACAACCCTTGGGGGAGGAGGGAGAGGTTGTGAGGGGAAAAAAACTGGGAAAATGGGGGGGGGGGGGATTGGGACTGGGGGGAGAGGCTGGGAAGGGATGTGAAGGATAAACAAAGGAGGAGGCTGCAATGCTTGGTAAGAAATGTACGCATTATCCTGTCCATGTAATTGTAACCCCTCTGTACAGTATGTTCACAAATAAAATAAAATAAATTAAAAAAAAAACTGGGAAAAAACAAGGGAAGAGGTGAGACTGTTCAAAAAGAAATGTACTCATTACTGGACTTATATAACACAACCCCTCTGTACATCAACATTACAATAAAATAAAAATTTTTTAAAAATCAGAGTGAAAGCTATTTGTCTTCAAATTTAGTTGAAAAAAAGATATTAGGCTGGGTGTGACTGGCTCAAACCTGTAATTCTAACTACTAATTGAGATCTGAGGATCACAATTCAAAGCCAACCCAGATTCGAAAGTCTATGAGACTTATTTCCAATTAGCCACTAGAAAACCAGAATTGATGCTGTGGCTCAAAGTGGTAGAAAAGCAGTCTTGAGCTAAAGAGCTCAGGAACAGTGCCCAGGCCTAGCGTGCAAGCCCAATGACTGACAAAGAAAAAAAAAGATATTGAACTCATGCTACAATTTCTAAACAAATACCACTACATTCCATTATTGGTGTGGCTCAGGTAAAAAAGCACTTGCATAGCAAATACAGGGGCCTGAATTCAAACCCCAGTACTGCCTCCCAAGAAAAAAGGGTTTCAACAAAGAAAAGGATCAAAGACAGGACCTTTATTTGATGTGGTATAGACTGACATATTATTTTTGTATTACTTTTACAGTAATATATAAGCAAGATGTACACCTTATTTAGCCAAACCAGACATAAAATCATAATATTCTAAGTTTATATTGACTTTTAACAAACCATAGAGATTTAGTGAACAAAGGGAGTTTCAGGCTAATGTTTCAATTAATTAATAAGTATGAAACTCAACAGCAAACACTGATCTCTTTTTTTAATATGTACGTTTTATTGTAAAGATACTGTACAGAGGAGTTACAGTTACATGAGTACATTTTCTATCAATTATTGTTACCCCCCTCCTTTGTTTTTCCCCTACTATCCCTATTCTCCACACCTCCCTAACTCCTCCCTGCCTTGAAGTTGTAAAGTTCATTTTCAACATAGTGTCTTGCACATCTAATTGTTACAATGGGTCAACCTGTATCCCTGTTTCACCATTTATTTCCCTTCCCCTCCTCAAATTAGAAAAATGTATATAATACAAGATGCAGGGCACCGGAATCAAATACAGAGACAACAGGGGTTATACCATGGGGGAAGAACATACAAAACAAACAAAAAAATCACATAGTACATTATAAATACATTAAAATCAACAGCAAGGAAGATAAATCTCTTGTATCCCTGTTTTGGTGCTTATTTCACTTACCATCCTCTTAAACGGTCATATGGACATAGCTTTTGACCTTTTCTACTTGTCCTAGACATACACTATTTATTGCAAATAAGGGAAACCATGGGGCCTATGTTTCTTTGGGCCTGTCTTACTTCATTTGATATGACTTTTCCCAAGTCTTTCCATTTCCTAACAAATGGGGCAATGTTATTTTTTCTGATGGAGGCATAGAATTCCATTCTATATATATACCACGTTTTCTTGATCCACTCATCTACTCAGGAGCATCTGGGTTGGTTCCATATCTTAGCTATGGTCAATAATGCTGCAGTAAACATAGTTGTTCTGGTAGCTTTAGTATGGCCTTGTTTGTGATCGTTTGGGTAAATGCCCAGAAGTGGGATTACTGGGTCATAGGGGAACTCTGTGTTGTCTTTTGAGGAACCTCAATACTGCTTTTCAGAGTGGTTGAACAAGTTTACACTCCCACCAACAATGCAGTAGGATTCCCTTCTGGCCACATGCCCTCCAGCATCTGTTGTTATTAGATTTCTTAATTATAGCCATTCTAATAGGAGTGAGGAGAATCTCAATGTTGTTATGAATTGCATTTCTTTCATGGCTAGAGAAGTTGAGTATTTCTTCATATGTCTATAGGCCATTCTTATTTTTTCTTCAGAGAAGTCTCTCTTTACCTCTTTAGGCCACTTATCAATCGAGTGGTTGTTTGAGGATTTGTTGTTGGGAGATTTAATTTTTTGAGTGCTAAGTATATTTTAGATATGAGACCCTTGTCCGTTGTATAGCTAGTGAAGATCAAATGCTAATCCATGGACTTTCTATTGATCTTGCTAGCTATGTCCTTTGCCATGCAGAAGCTCTGCAATTTCATGCAATCCCATTTATCTAACATTTCTTTGATTTGTTGTTTCTGGTCTTTATTAAGAAAATTTCGGCCTGTGCCAATGAGCCCTAGAGTTTCTCCTATTCCTGTAATGTTTCCAGGGTGTCTGCTTTGACTTCGAGGTCTTTGATCCACCTGGAATTGATTCTGTTGCAGGGTGATATATAAGGATCTAGCTTTAGTTTTCTACAGGTATTTAACCAATTTTGCCAGCACATTTACTGAAGAGGCTGTCATTCTTCCATTCTATTTTTTTGGCTCACTTATCGAAGATTAGGTGGCTATAGGTCTGTGGGTTCATTTCTGGGTTTTCAGTTCTATTCCATTGGTCGTGAGGTCTGTTCTGTGCCAGTACCAAGCTACTTTGATTACTATGGCTTTGTAGTAGAGTTTGGGATTTGGTATTAATATTCTTCCAGCACTGTTCTTTCTGCTAAGGACTGTTTTTGCTATTCGGGGTCTTTTATTGTTCCATATGAATTCTTAGGTTGCTTCTTCTATTTCATTGAAGAATGAGGTTGGAATATTGATAGGTATTGCATTGAATATGTAGATAGCCTTTGGCAGTATTGCCATTTTTCACAATGTTAATGTAATCCTCCAAATCTAGGAGCATGGAAGGTTTTTCCACTTCCTTAGTTCTGCTTTAATTTCCCTTCTCAGGGTTTTAAAGTTTTCATGATAGAGGTCCTTCACTTCTTTAGTTAACTCCTAGGATTTTATTTTTTGTGGGGCTATTACAAAAGGAGTTGCTTTCCTGATTTCAGCTGCGCTCTTTTCCTTATTGGCATTCAGAAAAGCCATTGTTTTGAGGGTTAATTTTATACCCTGTTACTTTGCCAAAGTTTCAGATCAGCTTGAGTAACTTGGGAGTGGAGTTCATGGAGTTCTTTAAATACAAGATCATGTCATCTGCAGAGAGGGAGAGTTTTACTTCATCTTTCCCTATTTGGATCCCCTTTATATTCGCATCTTGTCTTATTGCTCTAGCTAGGCATTCTAATATTAAATTGAAGAGAAGTGGAGAAAGTGGACATCCTTGTCTCATTCCTGAATTTAGAGGAAATGGCTTTAGCTTTTCGCCATTAAGTATAATGCTGACTGTAGGTTTCTCATACACAGCCTTTATTATATTGAGGAATGTTCCATGGATTCCTAGTTTTTCCATAGCTTTTATCATAAAGGGACGTTGGATCTTGTCAAATGCTTTTTGATTGATTGTTTGTTTTTGCTTTATTTTGCCAGTCCTAGGGCTGGAACTCAGGGTCTGGGAACTGTCCCTGAGCCACAGCTCCACTTCCAGCTTTTTGTTTATGTGGCACTGAGGAATTGAACCCAGGGCTTCATGCATACTAGGCAAGCACTCTACCACTAGGCCACATTCCCAGCCCCTGAACTTGCTTTTTATGTATCTATTGAGATAATCATGTGGTTCTTATTCTTGCTCTTGTCAATGTGATGAATTATATCCCTGAAATAAATCTTGTTTGATTATGGCATATGATTTTTTTTATGAGTTTTTGAAGTTTTGAAGTCAAGTTGGCCAAAATTTTGTTGAGAAGTTTGGAAATCAATGTTCATCAGGGAAATGGTTCTATAGTTCTCTTTCTTTGATATGTCCCTGTCTAGTTTTGGGATGAGGGTTATGATGGCTTTAAATAAAGAGTTTGGTAGTGAACTTTCACTTTCAATTTCATTGAAGAGTTGGAAGAGTATTAGTGTGAGTTCTGCTTTGAAGTCCTTGTAGAATTCAGCTGTAAATCCATCCGGTCCTGGGCTTTCTTGGGTGGGAGGGCTCATTGCTGTTTCTACTTTGATGCTTGATATGGGTCTGTTGATTTAAATCATCTTCGTTTAGTTTGGGCATGTCAGTATTTGCTAGAAATTCATCTTTCTTCCAGAGAAGTATTCCCTTATAATGTTCTGAATCTTGGTTGTTTCTGTGGTGATGTTTCCATTCTCATCTCTGAGTTTGTTTATTTGGGTATGTTCTCTTCTTTTTCTGATAGATTTGCTAAGGGTCTGTGGATTTTGTTAATTTTTTGAAGAACCAACTTTGTTTTATTGCCTTTTTCTATGGTTTTTTATCTCCTTTTTTTCAGTTTTTAAGTCTCAATATATGAAGAAATCTACCTATGATTCTAGTTATTTGATAGGCAGAGCTCAGTAAAATCATGCTTTGAGGTCAGCCTAGACCAAGTGTGTAAGACCCCAACTCAACTGTATATTACCTGTCTATGGTGATGTGTACCCTGTCATCTCAGCTACAATTAGGGAGCTAATTAACTAATTCTTTGAAAGAAAAAATCTTTATGAAACTTAAAAATAATTTTTTTTAAAAAATGACAATATGCAAAAGATAAAATCTATTTCAGAGAAATATCTTCCAGTCTTACAAACTAAGTCTTCTATTCATGAAAAACAATTGAAATGCTAGAAAAAGAGTGAAAAAGTCCCTCTTTAACACATACAAGGGAAAATGACTCCTCTTACCTCTACTTGCTTAACAGATTTATATAAATGTTCTAAGCTGAAAATTATCTTACTATAGAAAAGTTTTAAAATTTTCCTTCTACCTACAGGTCAAAATTCTACAATTTAACAGAGCATATAAACCACTCTAAGTCCTCCACTTTATACTGGGAAACCTATCAGCAGGAATTTTTATCTCAGTTATAGAGGTGGGGAAATCCAAGATGAAACACTTGTAGATTTGCTGTCTGGTCAAAGCCAGCATTCTAGATTGCAAATGGTGCCTTCTGCTTGTGTCTTCAGATATTAGAAGTGGCAAACTATCCCTCAGGGGTCTAATCTTAGAATGGTACTAAGTCTGTTCATAAGAGGTTCACTCTCACAACATAAAATGTCAAATGGCTCACTTCTTAATACTAGAATTAGGTAACTAATTAGATAACTAACACCTAGGTAACTAGGTGTTAACATAGTAACATCAAACACAGATGGCATTTGGCTTTCTGGACTCATCTGTTAAGTTTCCTAAAATCTCCCAAGCTGTTTCGTGGCTCTGATCCTTTATTCTCTTCTTTCCTTATGCTATACAGAAACATTCCTTATGAGTCTTTAGTGAAATACTTTATCTTTTATGAAATTGTCTCTGATGTCTCTTCTTTAGATTTAGCCCTCCAGACTTCTGGGATTCTATTAAATCTCAATACATTTCATTTTTGCAGTATTTTCCCCCATTCTAGACCAGTAAGTTATCTCTCTGTTATGATACCATCTAATGTAGCACCTAAAAGAAACCAGGTCTGGTAACTGTTAATTGCAGAGGATAATGCATGAACATATCTCAGGGATTTGATCAAAGTAAAAAGGAAAGTATGTATTAGCTAAGTTGACAAAGATATAGCCTTTTACCTGTTTGGAGTTGGTTAAATATAGCTTTGCTCCCAGATTTAAAATCTGCAGCTTTACCAGATCATCTTCACTAGTGAAACTTTTAGCCATCTTCCTCAAAACATCAGGGGCAATTTTAGGAACTCGTTCACAGTTTTCTCCAATCAGCCAAAGAATACTTGCTCTAGCCACAGGAACCTATTAGAAATGGATTACATAATTAGAAATGGATAGTCATACCCTAACATTAACAAAAAATGGCTTAGTATTATCAAAATTTTACATCTATTAATTTGTCATATGTACATCCAGGGAGTGCTCTCACATTCATGGATTTTTCTTGAGTTATCAAAAAATAAAAAGATAGGTAATGGGCCAAATCTGGTTTACCAGCTTCCTTTTGTCTTATCCATTTCTGCATTCGTGCTATGATGCTAAAGTGAGTTGTTGCAATGAAAACTACAGAGCCCTAAGCCAAAAATACTGATTACCTAGCAAATTATAGAAAAGGTTTGCTGACTCCTGTTCTCAAGCGACAAAGCCATTAAAAATTTTTTTTCTGGGCTAATTTTCTGTGTTGAGCCCCAGGAATGCATGTATTAAAAAGTATCACTGATGGTTCCTAGGACAAGTGGTTCACAAACCACATTCTAAAAACCTATGGAAAATACAGAAAAAGAAACTGAGTCATTAAAGACTATGACTACAAAAGCACTACTATCTTCTAGTATGTCCACTAGAAATGTATCAAACTCATAGATCAAGATCTGCTTAAAAAATTATGAATCCCTATGTATTATTCAGTCAACAAAAAAAATAAGGATAGATTTGTCCAACACTGCACTTTGGCATTATATTTATAAAATAAAGTACATTTCAATATAATTTGTTTTCTTAACAATCACTGCTTTGCTACAAATTGGAAACCTTCCATCAGAACCATTAAGACCAACATTTCAGAGTATGTAAATTACTTTTATTACTATTTGCTTATTTGTATCCTCCCTATTCCAAAAGGAATTTGAGAGGGTATGTAAATTAGTTTTTGTGAACATTTTCACCTAGCATAGAAAATTTGTTGTATAATAAATGAAAAAGCTGATGGCTATCATTAAGTGATAGCATCAGGAGACAACACTGTTTATAAAATGTTTTTACAATTTCTCAAACTTATAATGGTTTCGTATACTTGCAAAGGTATCCATATTATGACTACAAAAGAAAAAAGTGAGAATACAAACCTTTCCATTGTTAAATTTTTTTTTTTTTTTTTCAGTCATGGGGCTTGAACTCTGGGCTTGGGCGCTGTCCCTGCGCTCTTCAGCTCAAGGCGAGCGCTCTACCGCTTGAGCCACAGCACCACTTCTGGTTTGCTGGTGGTTTATTGGATATAAGAGTTTCACGGACTTTCCTGCCCGGGCTGGCTTTGAACCGTGATCCTCTGATCTCAGCCTCCTGAGTAGCTAGGATTACAGGCATGAGCCACCGGCGCCCAGCTCTCCATGGTTAAACTTTTATCATAATATTTACAATTTCAAATTGTCTTGAATACCCATCCTATAACAATAAAAATATAAACCACCTATGTTGACTCTTTTCCCCAAATCAGAATGAAATCATCGAAATCTCTTTAGTATTTACAAAGTATGTATTTCCCAAAATTAAAACAGCATCATCTTTAAATAAATACTCATAAAAAGTTTAGAAAGACAGAAAAACCTAGTTTACTTATGTAATAGAAAAAAAAGTCTAAGTGGTTATTACAAATCTATTCAAGCAGGATGATAAAACTAATACCCTTACAGTATTACTGATTTCTGGAAGGAAAGAGGTTATTTCTAATGTTCCAAAGGTTACACTGCATTAAGACCTTACTCCCAATCTATTATTTTAAATTGGGCTAAAGAATAGTAATTGAGTGGTACATTAAATTTTCCAGTATGGAGCAATTCAAGTTGCCTGCCACAATGAAAGGTACTTCTAAATAAGAATATATGAGCAACTTCATATTTCAGTTATGCTAGATTTATTTTTCTTTAACATTTTATTACATATTACTGGTATAAAAATTAAAATTCTACAACATATAACAATCTGTTATCCCATTTAAGTAATTTTCTTCTGGTAGCACTTTCTATTCTCGTTTGCAAAATAGCTAATCCCAAAGTGAAATAAGGGTTTTAAATTTTTTTTCACATTTGAATATATTAAGAGCAAGATAACAATATTTGAATACTCCAAGCATTGAGAATGCACACATTTAAAATACATCTGCTTGGAAAAATTAAAAGCAGTAAATCAGTGATCACAATGAAAATATCAAGGTAGTGACAGTGTAGGGATGATAATATTTGGAATTTTATAGTTAATAAATTCCCAAGTAAACATTCATTTTTTAAAAAAAAATAGAAAAATTCTCCACAACCAGAAATATAAATACTGCATCAAATTCTTGGTAACAGCATTTCATTTTTTAAAAATATTAGGATACTGATAGAACCAATGTTTCCTTCTTTTTCTAGAGTTAGAATTCTAAGATTTTTCTAATACCTGTTCTCCCTCTCTCAATTAACTTAACAGGATTCTCATGTGTATACCACTAATACTATGAAGATACAATTGGTACTTTAAAAGATTCAAAGTGAACACCTTGCAAATGATAAAATTAGCCACTGTTAGTTTCCATGGGTTTTTTTCAACTACAGAATAAATAGAAGCACTGTCCTAAAAAGCAAACTAATAATATACATGTATAGACACATGTATCTGTGGGCATGCATACATGTACACATACACACAGTCATACATATAATACTTTTATTATGAACCTCTTCTTTTCAATATTCTCAAAGACAAACTAGATTATAAATGACTTTGCCTGATTCTTTATTCTAAATGCCTGGAGCAAGTGGTTAAGTGCACCTTTCAAACCTACTACAAGGCAGTTTCCACTGCTATTTTAACCCATTAACTTGCCTGCAAAAACAAATAATGATGCGTAGCCCACCACAGCCACTACAGAAAGGCATCTAGAGCAATTTTACAGATCATTCTGTAAGAAGCTCAATCTAAAAACTATTGTGTTTCAACAACAGCCCCTTATATGGTCTGAAGTAAATACGCCACAAACATCAATTTTATTTATTTAAATCTGTCAAAGGCAAAATCAGTAAATAAATTGCAAACCAATAGCAAAACAGATCTAAGATCCCATGTGTGTCTGGACTCAATATGCATTAAAAATTAAGTCTAAATTGTATTAGGGTTTCACAGCATGGAGAGGGAATGTGTGATATGGCAGGTGTTCACCGAAACATCTGGGTCAGAAGTAAAGTGCCACTTTAATATTACAGAGTAGACTTACACAATAACATCTCCCAATTTTCTTTCATAATATGGAATCTCCTGTCCCATTAAACATTATGTGAAATCTGTCAAGCAATCCTTGGGTTGTATGAATTTTATTCTTAAAAAACTTTATTATAAAAGCATTATTTACTATTAATGAAGGACACACCAAAAGATATCACAGTTATAATCATAACATATAAGTTAACTACTGCAGATAAAATCTATCTAACTTGGAGGAATTACCATATTTTCCATGGTTCCTACTAATGGAATCAAAGAATGGAATCAAAGTAATGGAATCAAAGTCTTGAATATGATAAAAATCTATGTATTCTGTTCTAAAATATTACATAGGTAATATCAATTGACCCTGTCTAATTTGCCAGGCACTGTTTTTAAGAATCATGTAAAATTTCTCCATCATTACAAAAGCCTCCATCAACACTGTGTGGCATAGAAGGATACTAGAATAACCAAGAGGTTACGACACTGATCTCACCTCCGCTTATCAATGGTAGAGCTAGGACTATACGACAACAGAAATTCAATCTGGAATATCTATCAGACCACTGGCCAGAGACCAAGTGACTAAACTGGAAAGCCAACCAGCAGGTCAAGAAGACTGGCTCTGACCCCACATTGATCATTTATGTCATGGATATAAATAATATTACCTCAATAGGCTCATTTACTAAACACCAGGATGGTTTTGGAGTCCCATTCTGCTACACTACTCAGTATCTCCCAGTCTCCTGTTGTCTCCCCAGGGGCCAGATTTTTCAGGGCACTGTAGAGCACCCTCTTGCCTGTTTTTCACACCCATACCTGATGAGTGAGATTTTCTCACTCATCCTGATCTCTTTCTATACATGGGTGTGGTGGCCATGGTGGGAAGAAGTCTATCACTTAGTTCTCCCTCTTCCAAGGAGGTATATGCTTTCACCCTGACAAAATATCCTAGGAACTGAACTAAAAGAAAACATGTTAAATAATGGCCTTTTCCTTCAACAATGGTCATATTGTATTCTCCTAAAACTGCTGCAGTTTAAGACATTACTTCTGGGTTTAAAGGTGAAACCGGAAAGAGGTTCCCATTATATATCTCACAAATTTAGAAGTCATTTGCTCATTCTTAAAATAGTAATCATGTGTTTGGTTAGATTGATAAAGCTCTGTTTTCTAAAATGAAAATATTGGTTTTTATGACCAGCTCTCGTGACTGGGACAGCAAAATTCTGGGGGTTTAATTACTACTATTCCTGACAGTCAGGCTTTTATCTGCTACATCCTCACCATTTTAGGGGGTAATAATTTGTGCATTTAATTCTTGATCAGTCTTAACAATTCTGCACAACAAATTGTCTTGCTTCCTGCTTCAGGCACCTCAGCTTCCTAAGTATGAATAATGATTAGTAACAACTCATCATCAACCTTTTATTTTATTAAAGTTTAGATGTGAACAATAGAATCACATGTAGCAGCTTCCTTATATTTACTTTTTAATCTTTCCTATTATTAGATTCCAGATTTGTTTACTTTTGCTTCCCCTCTGCCTTATTATCAGGAAGGTTATTATATTTTATTGTCTTTCCAAATAACATGTATTTATTAATTCTATCTTACAAAATCAAGTTTCTTTCCTTTTTTTAATGTTTCTATGTTGAGTCATCATTCCTTCAGATTTGTTAAGGACAAATCTGTATTTTGATCTCCTTACTTTAAAAATAAAAGTATTTATAACTTTAGCCATGTAGCCATAATTTAGAATAAAATATTTTCTATTTCATTTTCTGAAAGCATTTAATGAATATGCTCTTAAAAGTGGCTCTTATCTATTAAAGCAAGTTTTAGCCGCATTTACTAAATCAAGGTTTTTCCATTGCTTTCTCTGTGTGCTTGTCTTTATTTATCTACTATGAATACCTAATATTAGAACAGCATATCAAAGTCTTCTGCAATAACTATATTTAATCAATATCACCTTACATTCTGAATAGGTCCCTTTCCTCTACATATTTATTCAATTGCCTTATTTTTTGTGCAAATAGATTTGGACTTCTTAGTTTCTTTGTAAATTGGAGATATTTCACTTACAATATTACTTTTTATCTACTTAAATGCATTTAATTCTGCTACTTTCTTTCTAAAATTTATGCAATATTTCTTTCTTTTCCTTTTTATTTTCAACTTTCTCTTGATTAAGGTGTTTGGATTATAAATGACCTATAGCTACTTTTTGTTTTCATTCCAATTTGAAAATAGATCCTTTAATGAGAAAATAGTCCATTCATATTCAGAGCAGGATATATTTCTTTCCTTTTTCTCATCTTTGTTGTGTTTGTATGTTTATTATTTATTTTTCCATTCTTACTCTAACAGCCTCTGATTTCCATCATATTGTTATTTACACACACACACCCTTCGCTACATATATAAGCAATATAAAAAAGTAGTGGATTGGGTTAAGCACTTAAGTAGCTACACTTTAACTTAAGGTAAGGATATTTTCAAATAGCGCAATTTTTTCTTTTAAGAAATTCCAAGATTTGTCTGGCTTAGCCCTCAAACACTGCCACAAATTTTACTTACAAGCAGCTAAATCTAAACCCTTAACAATTATAATTGGCTTCTTTGCTAACAGAACCAGAACAAGTTTACTAACATAAATTTTAACTAATTTTATGCAAAAATTTTAGTGGTATAGCACTCCACATTTCTATTTTCTTATTATCACATACTTCTCTGCCATTACTGGTTTAAAAAAAAATGAATTTAAAAAAAGAAAAGTCATTACCTCCTCTATCAAAACCTAGTTTTCATAGGAGCTAATCTATTTTCATCTATTGACTATTCTAATTTTATCCCCTCTTCTCTCTTCCTCTCATATGAGAACTTCAATATCCTTTTATTCTCCATCACTTCCTCTTCTGTGTTCTGTGTTCTTATATATTTAGATTATTAAATCTTCATTACAGTACTTTTCAAGAGTTCTAATTTAGCACTTTCATAAAACTGCTTATTGTTGAGATTTAATTATGTGTATAAATAAATACATATACTACTTTGCACATGTATCTCTATTTAGAATTCTTTGTGTTCAGTCATTAGCTTTAGAGAAGTGAGTCTTACTAGGAGCTATATCACTTATGTAGGGTGTAGTTAAATCGTGTCTCAATATTCTGCTGAAATTTGATGCCTGATAAGACAGGGATGAAACAAGGAAGATCCGATCAGAAAATTATCCATTGGATTTAGTAAGAAGGAAATAGCAACTTTAAGGTAAACAGCTGAATGTAGGTAAGTCAAAAATCAAACTGAATAAGTGAATAAATAAGATAAATAAAAAACTTCTATGTACCTTCAAAAAAACTTCAGTTTTAAAGAAAAGCATGAAACAGGCTATACCAAACATGTAGGCAGCACTTGTTCCAGCAAATGTTCCACAACACTACAAGCACCAATGTGACATAACACTCAGATTTTTATGAGGCCATTCTCCTGCACTTATACTAGCTACATATTGGGGTAGCTACATTTTGCTTTCTCAACTGATAAAAGTTGCCGGCATTCCCTTATGCCCTAAATGTGTCAATCAGTGCAGAAAGGAAGAAAGGAAGACAGAAAGACAGGCAGACAGACAGACAGACAGACAAAAAGACAGGCAGGCAGACAGACAGACAAGCAGGCAGGCAGGCAGGCAGGCAGGCAGACAGGCAGAAAGAAAGAAAAGAGAGAGAGAAAGAGAAAGAAAGAGAAAAAGAGAAAGAGAGAGAAAGAGAAAGGGAGAGAGAGGGAGGGAAGGAGGGAGGGAGGGAGGGAGGAAGGAAGGAAGGAAGGAAGGAAGGAAAGAAGGAAGGAAGGAAGGAAGGAAGGGAGGAAGGAAGGAAGGAAGGAAGGAAGGAAGGAAGGAAGGAAGGAAGAATGAGCAAGCTACAGTAGAAAAATCTTGAAAATAGTAAATTTTGAAATTCTGACAACTATCCCTATGATCCTTTATTTAAAAAAATTCGAATTATAGGTTGTATTGTCATGTCCTGCAATTTACAACATGACATTTGTTTTTTAAGAGTACAATGAGTTACATTGTGGAATACCCTACACCCTTAATACAGATTTGTCTCATAATTCTCAATGATTTTATTCAAGTCATTCACTTTTTAGTATATCATATCATCTACATGATTCTAAAACTAGTAAGCATTAACCAGGTTCATTTGCTTAAAGTAATATCTAACAGATTTCTTCATTGGAAGTCACTATTTTAGTCTCTGAAACTAAGAAATATAAAGATATATTCTGTGACTGTGCAATATCCTTTAACCACTTAAATTCTTGCCAATTTATATTTAGCATCAGCCAATAATTCTTGCTTGAATCCATTATCATTTTGATGACTGGCAGATGTTGGTATTTTAACTCCATCATTCCTCTACCCTTCATAGATGTTTTCAAATTGTAAGGGAGAGATTCCCTTCCTCTGCTATCTATCCATCCATTGGTCCATCCATCAAACATTACAGTGGGGACTCAGTCTATATACTATGCTATAGGTTATAATCATTTTAATATAATTTATTTTAGAGCCTCATGTTCTTTTAACCTAGATTTGTGTCTTTTGATGCAGGGTCTACCATTCTGTGAGCACTTTCTTGCTTTATATGTCCTACACAATGTTCCAGGTTCACCCTATTCTTCTATACTCTATCTTTGAAATCAACCATTACCCTAAGACATTCCAATCCATTTAAGTAGAATATGGTATTTAAAAACCAACATCTACCAAAAAAAAAAAAAAGAAACAAGTAGTGCGCATGAACTTTAAAAGCATGTTAACTAAAAGAAGCCAAAACTAAAAGCACCCCTCCCCTGAAAAAACACCTAAAAAGCCACATATCATATACCTCTAGACATATAAAATACCCATAACTGGAAAATTTGAAAAAAAATAGAAAGTAGTTTTGTAGTTTCCAAGGGATAGAGTAAAAAGAGAATGGGGGAGGGGGATTAAGTATTGGATTTTTTTTTTAAAGGATGGGGATGTTTTACAATTACATCATGGTGATGATTTTACAAACTTAAATATACTGAAACCCAATTTTATGACATGAAATTATTTTCTGAACACCAAGTATATTCATTAGTAATAAGGATATTGTTTCTAGGACCTTCCAAAGAACAGCAAAGTGATAACCTGTTGCTATATTCATTTATTCAAATATAGATGTGCACATATATGCATTCACATAACATCTATTCATATATAAAAACCATGAAACACAAAGTGCTAATTCTAACTCAACACTACAAACTTCATTCTCTCCTTTTCTCTTTTAGATCTGTAATTCCCTCTTTAACAGTAGGAAATATTAGGACCAATATTTGAATCCAGATAGACTTTAGGATAAACATTTACTTTAAGAAAACTATAATTTACTAAGCAAAATTTGGTGGGACACAACAATATCTCCTCATGGATACTCACAGTGATACTGTCCAAGAGTTTAGCCATATGTTTAATTATCTCACCATGTTGTGCAGGTTGCATTTGCAGTAATTTCTTTATAACAACCACACTTTCAGCAACAACTATTTCTGAAAGAGACAAAGATTATTCATTTTAAAATATCTGCAATAGGGGCTGGGAAGGTGGCTCAGTGGTAGAGTGCTTGCCTTGCATGCATGAGGCCCTGGGTTCGATTCCTCAGCACCACATAAGCAGGAAAAAAAAGCCAGAAGTGGCGCTGTGGTTCAAGTGATAGAGTGCTAGCCTTGAGCTGAAGAGCTGAGGGACAGCGCCCAGGCCCAAAGTACAGGCCCCATGACCAACAACAACAACAACAAAACATATATATATAGATAGATAGATAGATATCTATATATAGATATAGATATCTATATATATATATCTGCAATATAATTAGGCTTATCCCAATATGGGCCAAATTTAAATTAACAAACATTCTTCATGTTTTACAAACATGAAGGTAAAAACTGTAACATGACTGTCCTTTCTGCCTTTTCCAACTGACAAAGGCTGCCCACCTTCTTTGGTTCAAAACCAGCAATTAACCATTCTTATCGTGCTTCTGATATCTTCTCCTCTCTTCCTTATAAGATTCAATTATTCTGTCCTAACAAAAGAATCTCCCTATCCAGCACTTGAATTTAATCACACTTACAAAGTCCCTTTTGCTATGTAATAGTTTTAGGATTTGAGTAGTTCACAGGGAGCATTATTCTTCCCACCATAGATTCCCTTCAGGTAAATTCACTTTTTATGCTACCTAAAGGGTTTTTTTTTGTTTGTTTGTTTTTTGTTTTTTATTGTTGGTTGTGTGTCCTGAACTCTGGGCCTGGGTGCTGTCCCTCAGCTTTTCAGCTCAAGCTAGAGCTCTACCACTTGAGCCACAGGGCCACTTCCGGCTTTTTATGCTTATGTGGTGCTGAGGAATTGAACTGAGGGCCTCATGCATGCAAGGCAAGCACTCTACCACTGAGCCACCTTCCCAGCCCTACATACAAGTTTTTAAAGAGCTGAGCACAGTGGGATTATTCCACTAGACGCACAAAATGATTCTACGTCTGGACATTTCCTAGTTTCCTCCTTGACCTAAACAAAAAACTTAACGGTCCTAACTCCAAAAGAAGAGCCTACTATTAGCCTCAATTTGCAAATGACAAATGTGGAACACATGCAGACTGAGTAATTACTCAAGAGAGAAGTGACATTTAAACTCAGGCAGTCTGATTCTACATGTAAACCAATGGCTGCCACAGAGTAAATACAGTATATGGGAAGACTATTGCAAATTTATATTATCAGAAGCTTCCTTTAGGCTATGAACTACAGGAAGGCAAAAACTAGTTATCTTATTAATCTATTCCAGTCCACACTAAATACTTTATTGAATTATAAAAACAAAAATTAAAATGGGTCTTCCATACCAATCCTTTTGGTTTGTAGTAGATGGCAATAAGGTTACTCAAACTAATTATGTTCATAGTTACCTAAAATAAATTACTTTAAGCAATTAAATTATACTGACAAGTAAAATGTGAATTTCTTCTACTAAAGACCCTAAGGAAATTTGTTTATCAAATTAATATTAAAGAGTGATTGAAGTTATTAAAAGTTCAGTAGGCTCAGAAGTTCACACCTGTAATTCTAGCTAGAAGCAAAAAGGTATCAGGATTATATCTCAACTAACAAGCCAGGCCTGGGGAAACTCAGCTATACAAGAGGCACAGGTAGAAAGATCATGGTTTGAAGCCAGTCCTGGACAAAAGTGCCAAAACTCTACCTGAAAATTAACTAAAGCAAAAATAGCTCAAGTAGTAGAACACTTCACTAATAATCACAATGCTTTCACATCAAACCCCAGTATCACCAACACCACCAACAAAAACATGGCAATATTCTGTTTAGGGCAGCTTAGGAAAGTTCTTTTAGGTCAAAGTTAACAAAAATAATGAAAACAATTAATGTGTTAAAGAGCAGAAGCAAAATTACTGCTTTAAGTGGCGTATCTGAGCACCCCAGCTCAGGACAGAGAAGTCTGAGAATCATGGTTTGAAGCCAGCCTGAGCTGGAAGTAGAAGTGTGGCTGCAAGCTGTAAGTAGAAAAGCTAAAGGAGAGCTCCAGGTTCTGAAGTCAAGCTTCATTATCAGCACCAAAAAAAGAAAAGAAAAAAAAAAAGAAAGAAAAGAAAGAAAGAAAGCAAGAAATTAAGGGCATAAATGAATTTGTTTTTCTAACATCAGAAAAAAAAAAAAAACAGGAAATTAAATAGAGAAAATTTAAAAGTAGGACCAGTAGTCTCATATCTGGTGCTATTTGCATGCAACTAAATTTTAAATGTTCTGGAATTATCTTCCCAAGGAGTATATTTTATTTGACCAAGAAACAGTCACATGCAAGAAATATAAACATGCAGGAAATAAAAAAACATGTTTTTAAAGTTAAAGTGTGACCAAGAGAGACAAAAGGGATGTTATTGTTCAAAATAAAAATGAATGTGTGGATGACACCTATTTTCTCTAGTTACCTTGTACAGATTTTAAAATGAAATTTGTTTTTAAGCCGGGCGCCGGTGACTCACACCTGTAATCCTAGCTACTCAGGAGGCTGAGATATGAGGATCAAGGTTCAAAGCCAGCCCGGGCAGGAAAGTCTGTGAAATTTATCTCCAATAAACAACCAGAACAACGGAAGTGGCACTGTAGCTCAAGTGGTAGAGCGCTCGCCTTGAGCTGAAGAGCGGAGAGACAGCACTCAGGCCCAGAGTTCAAGCCCCACGACCAACAATAAATAAATAAATAAATAAATATTTAAAATTTAAATATATCTCCTTGCTGAATGTGATGATACATGCCTATAATCCCAGCACTTAGGAAGTGGAGGCAGAGGATCGGAAGTTCAAGGCATTCTGGATGTCACAGCAAGATTTTGTCTCAAAAACCAAGGGATATGATAAACCATTTGCCCAACAAACATAAGACATAAGCCCTGGATTAAACTCCCTCCCTCACCCCCCAGTCAGAAATAAATAAAATTATCTCCTTGATAATTCTGACTGGCATTTATGTGGAATGTTAATACTATATATTCTTTCCATAATAAAATCTTGAGTTTACAGGTACAATGCTGTCTATGTTCACAAAAAATAAATGTTATTTGAGAATAAATTTCATTCCAACTTTTTCATCAAAGCATTACCATCATATTAAGGGTTTTCTACAAATATTTATGTGTGGAAAAAACATTATTTACACATAGTGTAGGGAATAAAGATCTATTTCAGTAAAAAAGTTATTTTTCAATTATATTATAAAAATAATTAATTTTCAGTGTTTTACTTCATGGCTTGTTTGTATCTGGACATGACATTTAAGATTATCTAGACAGAACTATTTAAGATAAAGTTTTAATTATTTTATGCAGACGCATATGTTTTTCCTATAAAGAATCTTAAGCAATTTAAAATGACAATAAAAGATTTATAAAGGTAAAAAGATGACTTGTTTTTGCTTTTTCCTCCAAATGATCCTAGTTATTTCTGCGGTCTAAGCCATAGCCACAGAAACACCTGACATTTTATCACTGAATAGATAATATGAAATCTAGACTACATATTTTGTTATATATATCTAGTTTCTCAGAACACTTATATAATTGCTCTGCTTAACCATGAACCTGTTCCAATATACTCAATATACTCAATCTTGAATATAAAAGTATTATGAGAATTTCTGAAAGAAAAAAATGTACACTAACATATTTTTATTTAGCTGGTTTCCCATGTTATACAGTCATTTGCCTGCTTTTAGCACCCTCTGCAGGTGAACCAATGTTATGTATGACTTACATGTCACTAAAAAGCAAGAGAATAGAATTTTTGTTGAAAGGGTAAATGGAGATGATTTAATAGTGAAAATAGAAAAATGTTCTTAGTTAACTCAAGATAAATACTGTTTCTCAGTTAATTACCTAATTTTTTAAATATACACTTATGTGAATTTCAAGAATAAAGGAAAGATCACATGCAGAAAATAAGAACATGTTTTTAAAGTGAAAAGGGATGTTATTGTTCAAAATAAAAATAAATACATGGGTGACATATATTTCAAATATTCTGACTCCTGATATATAGAAAAAACTAAATTGTAATAGAAAGGATTACAGCATAAAAATTAAAATAAGAATAGTCAAACTAGAATTTGACAGTGAAATGAAACTATGAACTTACCATCTTTGTTGGACAGTAGACAGACCAGGCCATTGAGGCAGGTGTCTGAGACTTCTGAGATGTTGGTTGCACATCTGCCGATAGTCTGAATAGTGGCTGCTGCAAATTGCTTATCCTGGCTTTTCACATAGGTCTAAAAGAATATTTTTATTAGCTTACATATTAGTACTATCCAGTGACTCCAAAAGCCTATTTTAAATAGCCATGTCACTACATAAAAATTCCAAAATACATAACACAGGAGGACTTCTCATGAATACAAGAGGATCAACTGGTGAGTTAATACAGTTTTTCTCTTTTTATGTAAAGAAAGTGCCTTTTCTACAGAAGAGACATGTTTTCAAGCCAGTTCAATTCACCTGTGGCCATAGTGGCTTGAAACTCCAAAACAGATAGTAGGAGCAGTCACCCAAAGACAGTATTTAAGATAAGGGCAAGGTAGACAGAAACAAGACTCTCTCTTTGGAGGTTTCAGTTCATTTAACCAGAAGCAACTGCCAGTCTATGAATAAAAGGGTCACTTTTGTACAGATAGTAAATTTAAAAAGTGGAGGAAAGGAAGAAAAGTACCAATATGCTATTAATAAATAATGACGTATAAATATATCAGTATTGGCTAAGAACCTGAGATATGATATATTCTAATATATAAATATGAATGGGTCTTCTAAGGAATCCTAATTTTTTATCAGGAAGTTTCCTAGAAATATACATAGCTTGAAAGCTAAGTAATCTAGTAAATAACCAAACAACAATGAACATGATATAATATTCTACTACTGCTGAAAAATATAAGATCACTGAGCTAAAGATAACTACAGTGTCCATAGAGCTAAAAAAATTAATTCAACAAATCTATGGAAAATTTATAAAAGTTGAGGGCTGGTTAAAAAAAAAAAACACCAAAAAAACGAAACTCTGAGTTTGGAGAATGAAATCAAGAATTGAGGTTCTAAGCTATCACAGGCAGACAAATCCTAGAGACTCTTTTCTCCACTGAAAAGCCAGAACTGGAGACATGGCTTAAATGATAGAGCACCAGCTGTGAGTAAAAAAGCCAAGCAAGCACGTTAAGTTCAGGTCCTAGTACCAGCAACACCCTCCCCACCACCCCCTCCAAAAAATAAAAACAAACCCTCCAGGATTAGTGTGTGTGTGTGTGTGTGTGTGTGTGTGTGTGTGTGTGTGTGTGTGTGTGTGTGTGTGTGTGTGTGTGTGTGTGTGTGTGTGTGTGTGTGTGTGTGTGTGTGTGTGTGTGTGTGTGTGTGTGTGTGTGTGTACATATATATATATATTTTTTTTTTAAGAAAGCTGCTGATAGGGCTGGGAAGGTTGCTCAGTGGTAGAGTGCTTGCCTTGCATGCCTGAGGCCCTGGGTTCGATTCCCTAGCACCACATAAGAAAAAAGAAAAAAGCCAGAAGTGGCGCTATGGCTCAAGTGGTAGAGCGCTAGCCTTGAGCTGAAGAGCTCAGGGACAGCACCCAGGCCCAGAGTTCAGGCCACACGACCGGAAATAAAAAAATAAAAAAAAATTTAAAAAAAAAAAAAGAAAGAAAGAAAACTGCTGATAACATGTGGAACTAAAAAAGCTCTTTACACAACCATTCAGAGAAACTGAAAAATTAAAATAAATTTAAAAAGAAAATGACTGAAGCAATTTGAAATTCATGCAGCTAAAATGCTTTCTATTGCTGTGCTTTACCACTAAGGCTTCGGAGTTGACTCTTCTTATAATAAAGAGCACAATATCTATGAAATGATTTTTGAGTAATATTTTCTGGAGAAATTCAGCAAGAAAGTAACTCATTCATCAACACATATAGTGTGAAAACACAATAAAATCAACTAAAGAAGCTAGACAAATAATCCTAACTACTCAGAAGGCTAAAATTTGAAGGATCTCAGTTGAAGTCAGCCAAGGCAGAAAAGTCTATGGAACTTCATTGCCAAAATAACAAGCAAAAGGCCAGGCTGTAGGTATGGTAGAGTGCAGTCAAGCAAGGAAGTTAAGCAAGCAAGAGAACCTGAGTTCAAATTTCAATATTCACCAAAAAGAAAAAAAACATGGTGAAACAATGAGCCCAAAATAATTTCCTTTCTTTTTTCTTTTCTCTCTTTTTAATATCTACATTTGTTAAAGGAACAGTGTTAAAAACAATAATTCACTAATTAAATACTAAGGATTTTCATATATTCAAGACAAGAGAAAAGATGACTGACAACATGAAAAGTCCTTAAGAACAAAATTTTCAATTAGATATAAAATAGACTTCCAAATTCTATAAAACATAAAAGGAAATAAAATACCATCTCTCTTCAATTATATTTGTAGTTATTTATTATTGCAATTTTATAAAATTTTACTTGCCACTCATTCCAAATCACTTATTTACATAATTATTATTTCTAGATTGAGGAAGATGTATATTTGACTTAAAGTTGATATATATTATAACTTATAATTACCAACATATACAAACCTGGAATTCTCGAAGAAGAGTAGATATGTTGGCTTCATTTGCCAAGTTTGTCAAAATTTCAAGCTATAGTTGAAAAAAGAGAAAACAAACATTTTAAAACAAAAATAAAAAGATGAATTTAATAAAGGATGGGCATTTAGTTAAAAGTTAATTTGTAATTTTTTTAAATCATTCTGTCACAAATGTGGTGAAGAAGTATAAATCCTTCAGGTGAACTTAGTCTGTCTCCTTCTGTCTACAAATCGAGGTTAGATAATTACACAGTTCTTAGAAAATAATTAAGAAAAGAGAATCTCACATCGTACTAATTGTTCCATCTTTATAATTTATATCTAATTAACCTAAACCATTTAAATTAGTTTGACTTTTAATTTTTATTAATAAAGTTGGAAAACAATTTGCCTCCTACGTAATATGAGGCAATTGTTTTTCAGACAACAATTAACTCTCTAAATTTGTTCTTCTATATCCTGCCTTCCCAAACAGACATTTTAATCCTCTCTCTGGATTTACAGATATAAATCTCCAACTAACATGCTAAAAGTATTTGTTTTTACACATAAAAATGTTTGACTAACCGAAAGGTGGGCACAAAAAGGGGGGAAATAGAACAGAATAGCATTAACAGAAAAACAATTATGTAGACATAAGTGTATTCATATAAAGAAGTACATTAAAAGTAAATGATCTAAACATTACAACAGGCACAGATTGCAGAATGTTTTACATACTATTTTACATACTATTGTTTTACTATATGTTTTACATATGTCATTTATTCAGATGTATGTGCTGGGAATATTTTCTCTGAGATTATGGTTTGAATTTTCATTTTGATAAAACTATTTTTAACCTTTTGATCAATATCTGTAAAACATCTAAAACATAACAAAAATTACATATATAGTATAACAAATTCCTTTTTCTCTAACCAATTTGGGAACTAGAATTGCCCATCTCGTGATATATTATTCCCCAAATACTTCTACATGTGTTTCTTATAAGGACAGGTCTTTACAGACTACAATACAACCAAGAAAATCAGGAAATTAATACTAATACATTACTTCTATGCAATTGTTACTATACATTTAGGTTTCTGTACCTGTCTCAACAATGCCTAATAAAAGGATCTAACTTAATATCATACATAGTATTTAAGCATTTCCTTCCTATGAAACAGTTCTTCAGTCCATGGCTTTTTTTTTTTTTTTGAGTCCGGTCGTGGGGCCTGAACTCTGGGCCTGGACGCTGTCCCTCAGCTCTTCAGCTCAAGGCTAGCGCTCTACCACTTGAGCCACAGCGCCACTTCCAGCTTTTTCTGCTTATGTGGTGCTGGGGAATTGAACCCAGGGCCTCATGCATGCGAGGCAAGCGCTCTACCACTGAGCCACCTTCCCAGCCCCTTCAGTCCATGTTTTAATTTCCATGAACTTGAAACTTTTCATGATTACAAACCAGATCTTTTTCAGTAAAAATATCCTCCAATCTGTGTCTTAGATTTTCTTTTAAACCCAGTTTCCATGTGAATAACATTTTCAGTATTTAGTAAATACTATTTTTTCTCATCAATTTATGTCTCATATAGTACACTGTATAGTGTATGTTCATATTCATAAGTGAGTTTCTAGGCTTTCATTCTATTTTACTTGTTTTTCTGTCTAAATATCACGCTGTTTTAATCACGTTAGCTTTACAATCCTAACTGTACTCTATAACACTTATTTTCTAATAATACTCTTTCATAATATATTGTGCTAACAAAACTACTTTCAAGGTGGTAGCACCAGCCAGTAATCTGAGAATTCAGAAGGCAGGAAAATAATACATACAAGGCCCTTGTGGATTACATGACTTTGTTCTACCTGCATTGGGGAAAAAACAAGCAAACAAAAAACAAAAACTCCTGCTTTTATCTCATTCTAACCCTTCATAACTGCCAATCCACCTACTAGTCACAAGCAAGCAAACAAAAAAAAAAATCACAAAAAGATATTATAAGATCAACTGAAATACCATTTTCCCAAATTCCCCAGACAGCTAACCCTTTCTATTTATCACTGCACTAAAATCTCTATTATCATTTAAGCATACAGGATTAAGATTCATCTATTTATACAATTTTTTTCTTCAGTACAGCTGTAAGTTATTCACGATGTACGGAGATGTCTTAATTTTGTATCAACTGAATGTAACATAGTAATAAACACATAGAAAGCATATCCTAAAAAGAGAAAAGAAAGCATATTCTTAAATGCATATTTTCTGAAAGTAAGGCCCAACTGTGTAGATGGCACAAGCTATAGCAATCTCTACAAGTACTAAAAAGTATCAGAAAAGTGAAAGCATAACATACCTTTAGTGTTTTGATCATAGTTGGATCAGTTGACCTAACATAGAAACTCTTCAGATAAGGCTCAAACATACCCTAGGATAATAAAAATAAATACATAAATACATTTATAATACTAACGTGTTCATTTACTTCTTTAATTATATATTCATAATGTACATACCTTTCTTTGAATTGACATAGTTGCTATATTTTGTAGGACAATATATTGCACTTCCCTAGAATTAAAAGATAATTTTCACTAGGTATATTTTCCAATGAAGCATCTTTGAATAAGCAGCACAAATACGAAAAAGAAAGCAGCAATAAATTTCATAGTGAAGAAAACTCTTATATAGTATTCAAAGATTTTAGTGACTCTTAGTTATTTATGCCTTCTTTTAAAAGTAGATTTTCTAGCCAGGTACTGGTAGATCATGCCTGTAATCCTAACCACTCAGGAGGCTGAGATCAGAGGATAGTGCTTTGAAGCTAGTCCAATCTATGAGACTCTTACCTCAAAATGACCACCTGAAAACTGGAAGTGGTGTTGTGGCTCAAAAAGTGGTAGAGCACTAGTCTTGAGGACAAAAGCTTACGGACAGCCCCAAGGTTCTGAGCTCAAGCCCCACAACTGTTTTTTGTCATTAGGAAGAGTTAAAATCAATTTTATAGTACTATATTCCTAAAACACAAAGCCAAAGCTAGGTTGACAATCAGTCATGTTATTTTTAAATTTAAATATCTAGAAATGAACTAAATCTGATATAAGACCTCATGTAAAAAACACATTTACATCTTTACAATATTCTTTGAACTAGCTATTTAAAAAATTATTAAACTGGTTTACAAAAAGGAATGGCTAGGTATAAAGCGGGAGAATGGGAACACATAAGAAGTGTTCTAAGTGTACTGAACTAACTTGTTTAGAAAGGATGGCAAATCCAGTCAAAAGGTAAAGTTGAGGATGAAGTTCTAGTTAAAGACAAAAACATACCTTTCTGATAGTCAGGTTTGTAAAGATATACACTCAAAAAATTAATTCAAACGAACTAAATATTGTAAAATACTCAGGGCCAGCTAAATAGTTGAAACAAAGAAAAAAAAAAAAAAATAGTTGAAACAAAGGTATTCTGTGTGTGTGTGTGTGTGTGTGTGTGTGTGTGTGTGTGTGTGTGTGTGTGTGTGTGTGTAAGAGAGAGAGAGAGAGTGAGAGAGAAAGAGCATGCGCATGCACACATCTAATACTAGAACTTGAACATAGAGCCTGGACTCTGTCTCAGAGCATTTTTCACTCAAAGCTAACCACAGCTTTAACCACAGCTCCACTTCTGGCCTTTTGCTCATTAATTGGAGTTAAGAGTCTCACAGACTTTACAGCCTTGTCTTTGAACTGTAATCTTTAGATCTTAGCCTCATGAGTATCTATGATTACAAGCATGAGCCATCAGCACCTGGCTCAAAGGTATTCCTTTTTCTTCCTTATTATTATCAAGTAGTTGTATTAAGTAGTTATGCTATTCTTAAACACAGGAAGAACCAAAAAAAAAAATCTTCTCTTAGGTTTGAAATTAGGGCTGGAACTATGGCTCAAAGTGGTATAGTGCCTGCCTAGCAGGCCTGAGGCCCTGAATACAAACAGTACACCAAAAGACAAAAATTATATAATATGGGAACTTTAAATAAATGTTTTAAATTGTTGGCCTGACAGTCTAGATTCTAAGGTGCTAAAATTTAAAAAGAGAAGACAAGCTGTATCTGCCAATCTATTCATCATCCATCCATCCATCCATCCATCCATCCATCCATCCATCCATCCATCCATCCATTCATTCATCTACCTATCAACTACAGGAACTAAAGAATTTTACATTCTTTAGTTATTTTAAATGAGTAATAAAATACAGCTCTGTTTTAAAAATAGTCCCCACTATAAAAATTAAATATTCCAACTTCATAAGAAATAATAATTTGGGCTGGGAAGGTGGCTCAGTGGTAGAGTATTCGTCTTGCATGCATGAGGCCCTGGGTTCGATTCCTCAGCACCACATAAGCAAAAAGAAAAAAGCTGGAAGTGGGGCTGTGGCTCAAGTGGTAGAGTGCTAGCCTTGAGCTGAAGAGCTGAGGGACAATGCCCAGGCCCAGAGTTCAGGCCCCACGACCGGACTCAAAAAACAAAAAAAACAAAAAAAAAAAAAAAAAAAAAAAGAAATAATAATTCAACTATGAACTATATAACGTAGTTTCTAAACTATAAAAATCTAGGCACATGGTGATGACTTAAACACCATTCTATAAAATAATTTAATCTCCTTGCATTTGAGATTAAAGTCTTTGAATATCTGTCATTAAGATTGAGATCAATTTTATAAAGGATCTTATGATCATCATATTAAGTACTGATAAAATATAGTCAGAGGGTAGGGCACCAGTGGCTCACACCTGTAATCCTAGCTGAGATCTAAGGAGATCCTAGCTGAGATCCAAGGATCGCGGTTCAAAGCCAGCCCAGGCAGGAAAGTCCGTGGACTCTTATCTTCAATAAACCACTAGAAAACCGGAAATGGCGCTGTGGCTCAAGCAGCAGAGTACTCACCTTGAGCTGAAGAGCACAGGGACAGTGCCCAAAACCCAGAGTTCAAGCCCCATAACTGACCAATATATATAATATATATATAGTCAGAGGTAGGTATTACATACAAGACATATTATATTTGTTCAAATATTTCTGAAATAAAAAAGAAAAATATATATAAAACCATGACCTACCTATTGCTACGAAGTAAGCGCACTAGGGATTTAGAAATAATGCCAGCTTCTGACTTTGGTGATATGTGCCAGTACAGCTGAGCAACTGCCATCACCACCTGAATGTGAAGCATGAAAATAATAGGAGCAATGAATGTTCAAGCACTCTACAGTTTCAAAATACATTCCCACACATTACTTCCTTGAAATGTGAACAAATGCCTGTGAAGCAAAATAAACTATGTAATTCTGTAATGAAGAGGTTTCCCCTACCCTTAAATTCTTGTCTGGTGTCGGAGAGGATATGCTATAGTAACAGAGAAAAAGGAAATGTGAAGGTGAAGGCATCACAGAAGTGATGCATCTAGCAAGCTTCATTTGTTGGAAATGTCAAGGATTACCAGGAACCATCTATAGGATAGAGAAGCAGTTTCTCCCATAAGGCTTCCATAGAAAGTAACTCTCCTAACACCTTGATTTTAAACTTCCACTTTCTGAAATTTAAGAGAATAAATTTCTGTAGTTTTAATCCAGTAAGTTTGTGGCAATTTTGTATACCAGTGCTAAGAAACTAGTCCTAAAAATTATACATTAAATGAACTGTTCAAGGTGTGCCAGAAGCATAGGGTAATATACACAAGATTCAGGATTCTATGATTCTCCTAGCACTGCTGCTACTCTGAGTATGGATTTTTTTTTTTTTTTCAGAATTAAGGCATTCTAAATGAAGTCAGATGCATCAGGATTAACAATAAAAAGTATTTTTATTTTTTTTTTTTGGGGGGGGGTCCAGTTGTGGGACCTGAATTCTGGGCCTGGGCACTGTCCCTCAGCTCTTCAGCGCAAGGCTAGCACTCTACCACTTGAGCCACAGCGCCACTTCTGGCTTTTTTCTTTTTGCTTATGTGGTGCTGAGGAATCGAACCCAGGTCCTCATGCATGCAAGGCAAGCGCTCTACCACTGAGCCACCTTCCCAGCCCCAAAGATAAAAAATTTTAAAGATCAGTTTTAAGTTATAATTAATAAAAACAGGGCACCAGGGTTGGGAATTTAGCTCGGTGGAAGAACACTTGCCTAGCAAATACAAGGCCCCGAGTTTAGTCCTCAGCTCTGGAAAACAAAGGAAAACAAAAACAAAAAACAAGGCACCAAAGCAGTAGCATTTGTAATGCTATTATTTTTTTCAAAACACATGACCTTATTAAAACTAGTTTTCAAAAAGGTTAGAACTATTATAAAAGTGACTGGATTTTGTCTCAAAATACAAAAGCACTGTTTCCCTTATATGCCAGAAAGTACTGTTGTTTTCTCTTACATAGGTCTACACTTTGGATTAAGAAAGCAAAACACAAAGACTCCTCATTACCCAGTGTATCCAACTTAACAACATGACAGCTACAGAGACATAGCTATAGAAATTATACAATCTTGATTTGGCTTAGAAGATAAAATTTTTCATATTTACTGTTTGGTCTATGAGGTCCTAACAAAAACATGGCAGAAATTTTACGTGTATCTAGAGTACAGAGCACATGAAAGTGCTTGAGAACAAAAAGGTTTTTTTCTGAAAATAAAAAAAAATAAAAATAAAAATAAATTAACTTTTACAGTCAGGCACCGGTGGCTCTTATAATCCTAGCTACTCAGGAGGCTGAAATCTGAAAATCATGGTTCAAAGCCAGCCCTGGCAGGAAAGTCCATGAGACTCTTGACTCCAATAAACTACTCAGAAAAAGCTGGAAGTAGCACTGTGGCTCAAGTGGTAAAGCGGTAGCCTTGAGCACAAAGAGGTTCAGGGACAACACCCAGGTCCTGAGTTCAAGCCCCAGCACTGGCAAAAAAGAAAACCCAAAAAACACATAGTTTTCAGGATCCAAAATGTACTGTTTGGAATTGAGTAGTTTTTCGTAAGATTGTTCTATAACTTTCAAACATTAGTAATTTTAGGATTGTAAGATCTCATTTATTCAATAATAATCAACAAATACAATTTAATTGAAATAAATTTCTGCATTAAAATAACTTACAAAGTCTCATGTTAGGCATCTCATGCCTATAATTGTAACTAATTAGGAGGCTGAGATGAGATCTGAGGCACATAGTTCAAAGCCAGTCTGGGTAGACAGACAAATCCAAAAGACTCCTATCTCCAATTAGCTAACAAAAAGTCAGAACTGGAGGTATGTCACAATGATGGAGCACCAGCCATGAGCAAAAAAGGCAGGCAAGAGTACCAGACCCTTGAGTTCAAGCTCCAGTACCAGCACAAAAAGAAAAAAAAATCTTAGGAGTCTCATCAATAATAGACCTAATCTACAAGGTGATAGTCATAAAAAATTAAAGCATACAGCTATCTAGTAATATTGGTATATAAAAGAAAACCAAAACTTAAATGAATACTTTCTTTCTTAGGAATAATAAGTACAAACTCACTGGCAAGATTGCAAACTATACTTTAATTTTTTGCCAGTACTGTAGCTTGAACGCAGGTCCTTGTACTTGGCAGGCAGACACTCTACTACTTTAGACAGTCTGCCATTTTTGTGTTGGTTATTTTTTGAGATACACATACATCTACATCTAAATCTATATCTACATAAATACATATGTACACACATGTGACTAAATATATGCAGGCAACAAAGATCTAGAAAAAAATGCACTAAGATATAAAACTGACTTCTAAGTGATGAAAATGTGATATTTAATTTACTTCTTATGTCTTAGTTTTCCTAGACTTTTATTTCCTAATTTTCTGTTAAGCATAATGTGTTCTTCTACAAAAGATGAGTTATAATCATATAAAGATCACTTTTTCTTCTTCTGCTGATGGTAAGAGAGTATAAACTTAGGATCTTATACTTGCCAAACAAGCACTCTAGCACGTTAGCCATATTCCTTGTCCTTTATCCTTTAGTTATTTTTCAAGTAAGGTCTTACATATATACCTAGGCCAGCCTGGACTATAATCCTCCTAGTTATGCTTCCCACACAGCTGGGAGGATAAGTACACACCATGACTCCCAGCTTTTTATTGCTTGAGATGGGGTCTCATAAACATTTTCAGCCTGGGCTGGAATCAAACCATACTTATCTAGATCTCTAAGTAGCTGGCATTACTTGCATTGTGCCAGGCACAAAGACAATTTTTAATTATTATTATTACTGCCAATTCAATTTATTAGGTGTGGGGCATCTTTAGGAATGAGCCCTGGCCTTTTTTTTTTTTTTACTAAACTTACTAGGTGTGGGGCATTTTTAGGGATTGAAACCTAGCCTTTTTACACATGCCAGGGAAGCACTTCACCACTGTTAAATCCTACATTATTTTTTGTCATACTATAATCTCAAGCATTCTACCAGTTATATCCAAACAAAACATTATGAGTGCTCGATCTAATGCTCTCATTCAGGATGGTGGAACAGAAGTACACATGGTCTTTTCACATGGTTTAATAAAAACCTAATCAACTGAGAAACAATTTAGAAAAGCCAATTCGTAGAACCTCAAAAAAGTACATGAAGTCCGTTAGGTTGTCAACTACCAAATCAAATGACCTCATCAAAATCAAATCTGTATACTTAAAAACACTGCAGGTTGAAATACACTGATTCAGAGAAATTATTTCCTAAATCTGTATTTTATAATCTATGTATTTTAAACTACCCAATATATGTGTCTGGAGTATACACAAACAATCATTCCAGTAATACACTCAGTTCTGTTTTCTGAATGCAATACTTTTAATAATTTTCTTTCTTCTATTCATGAATTATATGTA
This sequence comes from Dipodomys spectabilis, assembly GCF_019054845.1. Lineage (NCBI taxonomy): Eukaryota > Metazoa > Chordata > Mammalia > Rodentia > Heteromyidae > Dipodomys > Dipodomys spectabilis. Next base: position 23,238,584 of record NW_024870817.1, on the reverse strand, counting down.
TAGAACATTTGCACATACTGCTGCATTCCTGCTCTGCAGTAAAGGCTTCGTATTTCTAATTAACAGCCTGTGGTCTGGATCCATAGTGTACGGCTTCTTCTTTTTGTCAGTCTTTTCTTCCTGTTCATCATCAGATTCATAGAAATTCTTTTCATTGTCTTCTAAAACATCATCCTTCAAGGAAGACAGTTTAATCTTAATATTAGTGCAAATATTATAAGTATTATAAGTCAGCTACTATTGTTTGAGTAATTTTAAAAATATTACACAACCTCTATGGAATAAAGCCTTGACTTTTCTTAGATATTGTAAGACAGTAACTGTCACTCGATGCTATGGCTTATGCTTCTATTAAGTTATACAACAATCTTTGATGATTAAATCTCTACAGAAATACCCATAGTTGCTCAAAAGGAACAAAGAGATAGATTTCAGTAAAACTTATGAGAATAACTGAAATTGGAAAAATATTTCCAAAAACTGTCAATTACTGCAACTCGATCTAAGAATCAGAAAAGAAGAATATTGAATAGTAATAGAAAAAATATAATAAATCTTAGACAGGTAATAGCTAATGACTGAGCAAACCTTTGAGCTGTCAAGAAAAACAACTCTGTTTGAGATTTATGGAATCTATAGGTGTTCATTTTTAATTATTGTAAGTTTGAAATCTTTATTATCTCATTTAATCCCCCCAAAGCACACATGCATCTATGTACATTTCAACTGCTACTATACAGGAAATTTGCTGCCAAGAATTGGATTTACATAGTAGCACTTTGCTCTTATCTGAAGTTTGGTTTTGTTTTCCAAATTCAATTATCAATAGTCCCTGAAATCCAAAATTAAGTAGAAAATTTCGGGAATAACCATTTCATAAAATTTAAATTGTGTACTATTCTTGGAAGCATAATAAAATCTTGTGCTATGCAGCTTCATCCATCTGAGGACATAAATTATCCCTTTGTCTTACACATTTACTACTCACCTGTTAATCACTTAGTAACCATCCCAGTTACCAGATAAAGTGTGGCAATATCACATTGTTCACTCTTCAATAACCTTTCTTTGACTTAATAATAGCCCAAATGGTAACAGTAGGGGTGTTGACAATTCAGATAGGACAAAGGGAATTCGTAAGCATTTTTCAATGAAGTTAAAAATGAAAGTTGCCAACTTAAAGAAAATGTTATCATTAATAGTAATATAAAATTTACAATTGTCAGGCTGGGAAGGTGGCTCAGTGGTAGAGTACTCGTCTTGCATGCATAGGGCCCTGGGTTCAATTCCTCAGCACCACATAAGCAAAAAGAAAAAAGCCAGAAATGGTGCTGTGGCTCAAGTGGTAGAGCACTAGCCTCGAGCTGAAGAGCTGAGGGACAGCGCTCAGGCCCAGAGTTCAGTCCCCACAACCGGACCCCAAAAAAAAAAAAATTTACAGTTGTTGTTGATGCCTGAAAGTATGGGTATGGGTGTACACATGTGAGAACATACACATGAGCAGACAGACACCATAGAAATGTATAATTAGAAACAATAAGGGCTGGGAAGGTGGCTCAGTGGTAGAGCACTTGCCTTGCATGCCAGAGGCCCTGGGTTTGATTCCTCAGCACCACATAAGAAAAAAGCTGGAAGTGGCGTTGTGGCTCAAGTGGTAGAGCGCTAGCCTTGAGCTGAAGAGCTGAGGGACAGCTCCTAGGCCCAGAGTTCAGGCCCCATGACCGGACCAAAAAAAAAAAAAAAGAAACAATAAGTAAAAAATTGGAAAGTGTAAAGAAATAGAAACTGTGCATAAGACCTGAAGAGAAGTCAGGCTGCAGTAGCTCATGCGTATAGTCCTAGCTACTCAGGTATTTGTGGATCGTGGTTTGAAGCCAGTCCAAGCACATAAATCCAAGAGACTAGTCTTCAATTAACCAGCAAAATGCCAGAAGTGGAGGAGTGATTCAAGTGGTGTCCTGCCAGCCTTGAGAGAAAAAGCTAAGCAGGACTTCAGGCTCAGAATTCAAGCCTCAATATTAGGAAGGGAAAAAACAGAAATGTTATAATAAAATAAGGACGAAGAAATGGGTACTTGCAAAAGGGGGAGTGAAGCCGAGGAGAGCTAGATAAATGAAGGGTGGAGGGAGGAAAATGCAGTCAAAAATTCATTGTATATACCACAAAAGTAAAAAAAAAATAAAAGGGGTGGGTTGAATGGGGTTAAAAATGTTGAAATGATGACACAGATCAGGATGCACTGTATACATAAACTGATTTGTTAAATGGCAAAAAAATTCAATACACATCCTAAAAATCAAGAAAAGTGAGGGAATGGGTGCGAGGTTGGAAAGGGTGTGTGAGCATGATAAAAGGGGTAACAATGATCAAGAGGCACCGTATTCATGAACTGCTTCATTGAATAGCAACTCTTTTGAATAAAGATAATAAAAATATTCCAAAAATATAAGAAGCAAAATAAAAAATTTAGATGAATGAAATGCAAAATGTTGGAAACCAAAGAAATAATCACCATCACCAAAGGACAGAAACTGCTCATTCTGAACAACGAAAAGAAAAATAGACTAGGGACGAAACAAAGGAAGAAAAAAAATACATCATTAGGAATCTCTGAAATACAAAAAAGACTTAATATTCCTGTAATCTGAATCCTGGAGAGGATAAAGAAGGTATGGTTGAAAGGGAACACTAAAAATTAGTAGCTGCAGATTCCTGAATTTATCAAAAAATACCAAATTACAGGTCCAACAGAATCTGAAAAAGTTTCCAAAGGATAATCCCAAAAAATCTCTAACATATGGGAGCAAATCTTACGAAAATATAATACAAAGAAATAAACCTTGAAAGCAACAGAAGGGAAATAATATTTTATCCACAGGATAAAAACAATCTAAATAACAATTTCTCATCAAAACCCTTGGGGCCAGAAGGTAACGAAATATCTTAAACTGCTGAACAAGAGGAATTATCAACAGAATCTTATGTACAACAAAAATTTTCTTCAGCATGAAGGGAAAAATCATGGCAGCAGGGGAAATAATAGAATTTGTCACTAGTAGATCTATCCAAGAAATGGTCTAAAGAAGTTTTTTAACAAAAAGGAAATGATAAAAGATTAATTCTTCACAGATTTTTAAAAAAACATGGGAAGAAAAAATACAGACAGAATGAACAGTTGTTCCTTTTGTTCCTTTTGCTGTAAGCATTTAAATTAAGTTAGGTGGTTGAACAAATGTAACCGTAATAGAGTTTTAGATATGTGCAGAGGACATATTTCTGAAAATTGTATTTACAAACTGAAGAGACTAAAAAGACAAAGAGGAGATAAAAATATTACCATATCAAGTATAACTTGTAGAATGTAGTTTTATAATGGATATATAATAGAATACCTAGCACAAATGCCAAAAATACTATACAAAGGCTTTTAAATTACAGGGGGGAAAAACTAAACACTGTTCTAATAGCATTCTAAAAACTATTCCAGTGGCCCACAGAAAAAGACAAGAGAAAAACAGAAACACAAACTGAAGAAGCAAAAATCACAAAATGGCAAACGTAAACCTTAAAAATCAATTATTAGAGGGCTGGTAAGGTGGCTTAGTGGTAGAGTGCTTGCCTTGCATGCATGAGGACCTGGGTTCGATTCCTGAGCACCACATAAGCAAAAAAAAAAAAGCCGAAAGTGGTGCTGTGGCTCAAGTAGTAGAGTGCTAGCCTTGAGCTGAATAGCTGAGGGACAGTTCCCAGGCCCAGAGTTCAGGCTCATAACCGGACCCCCCCCAAAAAAAAATCAATTATTAAAATACATGTAAATGTATGAGTTAAGACAAAAGGGTTTGGCTCTACGGCTCAGTTGGTAGAGTGCTAGCCAGTGAGTGAAAGTGTCAGGTATAGAGTTTGAATCCTGGTCTCAGGCCAAAAAATAAAACAGAAAAGACAAAAAAATAGCACCATAGATTAAGACATATGGACCCAACTATATGCTGCTAATAAGGCACTCAGTTCAAGCCAGCACCATTGGCTCATGCCTGAAATCCTACTTACTTCAGATACTTACTCCAGAGGCTGAGAGCAAAAGGACTGAAGTTTGAAAGCAGCCTGGCCACAGAAATTTTCAAGACCCTATCTGAAAAATAGCCAGCAAAGAAACAGAGCTGAAAATATGGTTTAAGTGGTACCCTAACAAGTGCAAGACTCTGAACTTCAAACAAGGAAGAAGGGAAGGAGTTCAAATATAAAGGCCTAGTCAGTTTGAAGTTTTTAAAAGTTAGGAAAAATGTTTATCAGGTTAATATTAAGTAGTTATGACTAAACTATTATCAGATAAAGTATATTTTAGGGCAAAAAATTACTACAGTTAAATATATTGTATATAAAAAAATGAACAACCTGAAAAGGTTATATATCATATAACTCCATATACGCAACATTTTTGAAATAAAAATATTCTAAAATGGAAAAAAATCCGTGGTTGCTAGGGTTTAATGAAGCAAAAGGGAATGTGGTTAAGCACAACAATGTAAGTTTAGATATAAAATTACAACATGAAAAATCCTTACAGTAGAACTATTCTAAATCCTGACTATATCAATACCCTGATTATAATATTGATCTACATTTTTACAAGATGCTACCACTGAGGAAAACTGAATAAAGATTATATCAAATAAGTTCTCATTTCTTACAAATACATGCATCTTAAAATAAAAAAATTAAATTAATGAAAGGGGATAAAATCATTAAATCATTTAAAAACAATTTGTATATATTTATGCATGTAACAATGAAGTCATCTAAAATGTTTCAGATTAACATAATTTAATAAAAGTATTTTTCCTTGCTACATGTCTGCACAAGTACACAGCAAGATAATACACACTCTTTGTGCATGCGTGCATGTGTATGTGTGTGTGTGGGGGGGGGGGGGGGTAAGGGGGCCTGAACTCTGGGCCTAGGCCCTTCCCTCAGCTCTTCAGCTCAATGCTAATGCTCTACCACTTAAGCCACAGCACCACTTCCAGCTTTTTCTGTTTATGTGGTGCTGAGGAATTGAACCCAGGGCCTTATGCATTCAAGGCAAGCATTCTACCACGGAGCCACCTTCCCAGGTCCAATATTACATTCTTTATTTAACTTTCGATATAAATATGGATAAAACACTTTTCTTTAAAAGTATATCTATTAAGTCTCTCTTAGAATGAATAAAAGTTTAGTATTTGGTAAAACCACAATAAAAAAGACCTTAAGATATTATCAAGAGAAAATTTATACAATGCATAACTCTTTGACAACAGAAGTATTTAAAAATATATCCATCTTCAAAACTGAACTAAAAATTAGGCAGGCATGTAGCACGTGTCTGCAATCCCAGCACTTAGGAAGCTGAGGGAAGAGGATCATGAGTTCTAAGCCAGTCTGTCTTATGTAAATGAACCCTATCTCAAGAAAAAAATAAGCAAACAAATAAATATTAAACTAGAAACAATAGCATTATTCCCTTATTTTGTTCACACATATTAAAATAAATTATTTTTCTCTTAGGGTTTACAAAAAGAAGACAAAAGATATGCACGTTAAAGTATCAAGGCCAGATCTGATTGATTCTTATGGACCTCAACCCAAAGTAGTTCTATATATGTATTAGTAAACAATGAATGCTTTACAATATGTAATATATATAATATAGTATATATAATTCAACCATAGCACTCATCTAGTATTGACTCAAGTCAATACTAAATCCATGTTAAAGCTGCTGTATTAACATATACAAAATGATAACTGGCAAATAAAATTCTCAAATGCTCATAAAAGCTGTTTGTAATTGCATTTACTCCATCTATTTCTTGTTCATTATTAATATACTTTATTAGAGTTCAATTACATTATTTTACATATTTGAATTGCTAATTTTATTTTAAAATGTTTAAGATTATAGTGGTAATTTTTGTGAAAGATTTCAAATGGGTAATTTTCCTTTATTAATGCTTTTTCCCACACAAGAATCAGAGATCTCATATAGCTATTAAGAGAATTTTTATAAATTCATACTTATTATATAAAATATAGTTTCTTAAAATTCAAAAAATTATTTGAAACAATATAAAGTCTTAATAATGAACTATGAGATGATAAAATAAAGAACATGTTGCTTATAGCTAAAATAGTTGGTATAGTTATTTATTAAAGGCATATTCCTCTTAAGAAGTTCTACTTAGTTTTTTAATGAAATTTCTCCTTTCTTCTTTCCTTCTTCCCTCTCTCCAGCCCCCTTTCTCTCTCCCTTCCTTCTACCCTCTCTTTTTAGACAAGGCTCCTCAGTTACTGTGTAAAAACACATAATTCTTTAAGATGGAATCAAATGGAAACCTTTTCTGGAGGCAAAGAAAATCAACAAAATGAAGTTTCATTAGAAGATAGGAACCAATCTCTAGTAACTGTGTATTAACTGTGGGATATGTTTTCTCAGGTTTTAAATTCATCAGGTAAAAATGGCCTAATGATGATGGATATTCACAACAATTATGGGTGTACCAGAACACACAAGTTCAATATCAGAGCCAGCTCTATAACCATAGTGCCATTACTAAGCCATCCTTTCTTTACTTACCCATCTGTAGAAGAGGATAAAGCATATTTCTATCACACAATTATTTACAGAAATTGAATCGGTTTGATGAAGGTTACACAAAGTGCCTGGTACAAATTAAAAACTTATGAACCAAGAAGCTGACTCATATGTAATTTATAAATTTACTATGAAACTCTTGGACAAATGTCCCTTTTTGTGATGATTTACTATGAAACTTTTGGACAAATGTTGCTTTCTGTGATAATATACCACTTAGGAAACACATGATAGTGAAATAACTTTAATCAACTTAGCAATAAATGCATCAAAGAACCACACACCCCACTATTAAAACAGACAATATAACTAGGCAGGCGGTGGTTTATGCCTGTAATCCTAGCTACTCAGGAGGCTGATCAGATTAAACATCAGCTTTGAATCATCTCAGTCCATAACTGAGGTATTTAACTAAGTTCAGAATGTTGATTCCCTTAGTCACACTCTACAAGCAAATCAAAATCCATCATTCAAAACTTTAAAGCAGTTCAATACTTTATCAGGAAGGAAACAGTGGTATCAATAAGGGTCAGGATATCATTTTCCATCTGGAAGGAAAAGCAAGGTATCAAATTGAAGGTATCAAGATGTGAGCTTCTGAAGAATTCTGGTAATTTGTGTCCTAGTGTGATACACATTAGGTAGATGTATTCCGTTTGTGAAATTAATGTAACTATTTGCTTCTGGTACTTGGATTTTTCTGTATATATTTCAAGTTCAAAAAAGATACTCTGTGTGTGCTAAAGCTATCGCAACCAAGCTAGAAAGACAACCAACTAATTGGGAAAAAATATTTACCAGCAATATATCAGACAAGGGGTTAATATCCAGTATATACAGGGAACTAAAAAACTAATCCCTCCCAAACCTAACAAACCAATTACTAAATGGGCAAGGGAACTAAAGAGAGACTTCTCAGATGAAGAGATAAAAATGGCAAAGAAACACATGAGGAAATGTTCACCATCCGTGGTTGTGAAGGAAATGCAAATAAAGACAACCCTGAGATACCACCTTACCCAGTCAGATTGTCACACATCCACAAGTCAGCCAATGACAAATGCTGGGGGGAATGTGGAGAAAGAAGAACCCTATTACATTGCTGGTGGGAATGTGCACTTATAGAACCACTTTGGAAAGCAGTCTGGAGGGTCCTCAGAAAGCTAAATATTAACCTCCCTTATGACCGAGTCATACCACTTCTAGGCATCTATCCTGAACAACAGGAACCAGTATAGAAGGACACATGCACCTCCATGTTTATTGCAGCACTGTTCACAATAGCTAGGATATTGAAACAACCCAGATGTCCCACCATAGATGAATGGATCCAAAAATTGTGGTATCTATACACAATGGAATATTATGCAGCCATTAGAAATGACAAAATAATGACATCTGCAGGGAAATGGATGGAGCTAGAAGACATCATGTTGAGCGAGGTAAGCCAAGAGCAGAGACAAACGGTACATGGTCTCCCTGATAAACGGATGTTAAATCCAAAATGTTAGGTGATACGACAAAATTAACAGAACTTAAGAAACAAAGAACTTCCACTCATCTGGTCGAACCACTACTAAATAGCCCCATGCTGCTGATCACATGTATGGTATATATGTATACACCGGAGAGGAACCAGGAAGACGACACAGAACTAGAGGGAATCAGGGAAAAACACAACAGCAGGACCCATTAGCTGCACGGGACATTGACCAATATGAACTAACTTAATGGCAGCGATGGGAGGGAGGGAACAGCTGATGCTATGCAAAACAAAAGAAATGTACATATCACCCAATGTGGAAGAAATAACTGTACCATAAAGCTCATAGAACTCATAAATGTTGTAGACCGTGATAGACAATTTGCTCCAGGAAAGTCAGAATGTGTTTGTGACTTTAACTGAGCATCACTATCCCACAATACTGTGAAATTTGGGAAATTATGTAATCACTTAATCTCAATTAAAAAAAATACTCTGTGGGGGGGGGGGGGGCGGGGTGTGAATAATGTAAACAAAAAGGGATACACAGTATAAAAAACACAGGGAATCAGGGGCTGGGAAGGTGGCTCAGTGGTAGAGTGCTTGCCTTGCATGCATGAGGTCCTGGGTTCGATTCCTCAGCACCACATAAGCAGAAAAAGCTGGAAGTGGTGCTGTGGCTCAAGTGGTAGAGCACTAGCCTTGAGCTGAAGAGATGAGGGACAGTGCCTAGGCCCAGAGTTCAGGCACCATGACTGGCAAAAAAAAAAAAAAACCACAGGGAATCTACAAAATTAGGATAATTAGACATGAGTTCTACATGGACGGTATTATCAACACAGTCCGTGTCCCCTTAAAATTCATATATTAAAATCCTACTTCAAAGAGTGATGGTATTAGGAGCTGCACCTTTTGAAGATTATTAGATCTGGAATGAGATTAATAGACTTTTTCTACCAAGTGAGAGAGAATACACTTACGAACCAAGAAGCAGGTCTTTTGGGCTGGGCAAGGTAGTACACAATTGTCATCCCAGCTATTCAGAAGGTAAAGATCAGGAAGATCAGAGTTTGAGGAAGATATGAGTTCTCTTAGAGATCTCATCTCAATCAGCAAAGCAGGTCTAGCAGTATAACTGAAATCTCAGCTACCTGGGAGACATTAAGCAGAAGGATTGATGAAACTCTAAGGCCAGTCCCAGGAAAAAAAAAACAAAATCCTATTCAGAAAAATAAAGCAAAAAGGCTGGAAGCATGGCCTAAGTGTAAAAAAAGAGCCTGAGTACAAATCCTAGTAAATTCCTTAAAAAAAAAAAAAAAAAGGGCAAGTCCTCATTAAGTACCAGTTTATCTAACACATGAATCTTGGGCTCTTCAGTCTTTAAAACCATAAGAAATGTTTGCTGTTTTAAGTCACTCAGTATAGCGTACATTATTTTTTAGCAGCAGCCTAAATTTAGACAGCTTATAAAATAACTATGGTTAATATGCTAAAGAAATGAGTTGTAAGACTGAACTTTAGCAAGGAAAACAGCCCAACAGTTTTAAGAAGTCAGCTCAATTTCTCTATCATTTTTATATAAATGATTATAATCCCAGCAACTAATTATGAAGCTCTTCAACAAATGGTGCTGCCAAAATTGGCTATACACATGTAGAAAACTGAAGTTAGGTCCTTATATATCACCCTGCATGAGAATCAACTCCAAATGGATCAAAGACCTCAAAGTAAGACAGATACTCTGAAAATATTACAGGAAGGGATAAGGGATACAGCGAGCTCTTTGGCATAGGTTGAAACAACTTAAATATAGATCCAGAAACACAATAAATCAAAGAAAGGCTGGATAAATGGGATCACATTAAACTGCAGAGCTTCTGCATGGCAAAGAATATAACCAGCAAGATAAATGAAAAGCCCACAGATTGGGAGAAGATCTTCACTAGCTATACAAAAGACAAAAAAAAAAAAAAACTGTCATGAGCCAACCACAGTGGTACAAGCCTGTCAACTCAGAACTTGAGAGACTCAGGCTGGAGAATTAGAAGTTTGAGACAAGCCCAGGATACATAGCAAGTTCCAGGATAGCCTACACTACAGAGAGACTATACCATAGTATTTGAAAGTGGTTCAGGGTGACATGGTCTATTATAAACATATTATCTAAGACACTCTATCAGTCAAGTTAGACTGCAATGAGAAAATACCAGTAAGATCTGCAGATGGCCACTTCACACAGTGGGAAGAGAGGAAGCAAGCTGTCACCAGACAGCTTTTTACTAGGGCACTAACTTCATTATGAAGGAACTATCCTCATGACCTCCCAATTGCCACTTCCAAATATCAGCACTTTAAGAGATAGGGATTCAACATAGATTCTGGAGAATAGAAACACTGTGGTACAACTCTTGACATTGAGTTGGATAGATATTGTCCCTGATAAGTGTGTAGATGATTAGCAATATCATACCCAGTCACGCATATTAGCTGTTCAATATGGAGCATGCATATTATCAAAGATGAATTTGCTAGAAATAATATTTTTGTGTTTAAGAAAATTTTTAACATTTTTGCTTCAAAGAAAAAAGAAGTGAGCTCTCCCTCCCTCAAAACTCAGATCTACATAAAATGATACAAGGTATGCATAATGGTACAAAACTTTCCCCCTTCTTTGTAAGGAAACCACTGTGCTGCTCAGTTTACAAGTTTAGTAAAATAGCCCAGTAAGTGCTATATCACACAGGTGGAAGTATGTATTTGAGGACCATTGAACACTGAATATCCCCAATACATCACAATTACAGAAACACCTGTGCACAGTAACTTCGTGTTGAGGCACTATGAAAATTCAGTGTTCAATTGCCCACAACACTTCTGTTTCTTATGACTACATATTTAGTTCTAATATATATGAAAGAAGATTTTGGAGTAGTTTCTAAATTTTGTTACTGCAAAATGTTTAAGATTCTAGCAAAGCATTTTTCAAATTTCTCTTAAATAAAATATGTTCATGACACATGTTGAGCTTACAATAAGGGTTTCATGCAGAAAAAAGGGGGGGGGGTCTTAATTATTTGAGAACCAATTAATCTAGATCTAGTGATAGAAAATTTAAAAGTACCACATTTTGTTAAGTTGAATTTTAAAGTGACTCATTCAGTTATAAATAAAAAAAACAAAGTTTACACTATTCTAAGTAGAACTAATGATTCTTCATATGTTCATTCTTTCCTTACTCTAATCTCAGAAAAAGGGAGATTGTTACAGACAGGAAAGTAGGTATGTATTAATGTGAAATTGATAAATTTATAATTCTCCTTTATGCCAGTCTCTCACACCTGTAATCCTAGGTACTCAGGAGACTGAGCAGATGGTGGTTCAAAGCCAGCCCAAGCAGGAAAAGTCCAGGAGGATCTTATCTCCAATAAACTACCAAAAAAGCCAGAAGTGGAGCTGTGGCTCAAGTGGTAGAGTGCTAGCCTTGAGCAAAATAAGCTCAGGACAGAGTCCTGGCCCTGAGTTCAAGCCCTAGGACCAGCACAAAAAAACCAAACACAAACCATTTTAAAACAAATACTTGTGAACATTCTGGAGAAAAGGGGGTAAATCAATGTAGCTTTTATAATCCTACAAGGATTATAATACTTAAATCAAACATGTAAGTATGTGTATGTATGAAATTTTAGATCAAATTACAAGGCGCTCAAGGTAAGGACATACTACCCCCCCACACACACACATACACAATACAAAGAAAATCCTTTGTGTCTGTAAATACATGAGTTTAAGGAAACCACCACTGAGGAAAACCCAGGAATGAAGGCTTATATGTATAGTTCAGTGACTATGGATGTTTGATTCATTTTTCCAATAATGCTGACTACTCAACTTCCACAAAAACATACTGCTTCTAAACAAATGTGTGTGTGTGTGTGTGTGTGTGTGTGTGGTGTGTGTGTGTGTGTGAGAGAGAGAGAGAGAGAGAGAGAGAGAGAGAGAGAGAGAGAGAGACCAGTCCTGGGGCCTGTGTGCTGTCAAGCTTTTTTGTTCAAGGTCAGTGCTCTACCACTTGAGCCACAACACCATTTCCAGCTTTTCTGAATAGTTTTTATTGGAGATAAGAGTTCATGGGGGTGGGGGGGGAGAGAAGAGTTTCATGGTGACTAGTTTCATGCCTAGGCTGGCTTTAAATCACGATCCTTAGATCTCATTCTCCTGAGTAGGTAGGATTACAAGTGTGAGTCACCAGTGCCCAGCTATTACTGGTTTTTTAGAGAAATGTTCTGCCTTGTTAATTAATGAACTTTGCAAACTTTCACTGCAAATTGCTCATTTTGGTGCAGCATTTGTAGAAGTTTTAATCTCCTGTACACTCTCAGTTGATGGTCTCTTGAGTTTTTGTTAAGATGGTGTGCTGGCTTGTTTACAAATAGTCTATTTTAGTGCTTGAGACACTATTGGACTCCTCACTCAAGGTGAGGAGGCTTGAACAGTAAACTATGTTCTTGGGTTTGTATTGAATTTTAATGAAGTAGAATCTCTACTACTGCTTCTATCTTTTTAGATGAATATAGGAGGAAGGTGTATCTTCTTAGTCTAGGAAGACTAACTAGACTGGTAGTAGGAAGGTGACTGAGGGGGTAGTATTGTTGAAATAGTACTAGGTATTTGATTTTATAATATAGGTAAGTGGTTCACTATCTTGCCATGTAATTGTAACCCCTCTGTATAGTATTTTCGCAATAATTTAAAATAAATAAATAAATAGAAAAAAAGATAGGGAAGTGGTGGAATTTACACATTATGGGAAGTTAATAGGAACACAGAATGAGGTAAGTAGAAAACAATTTTGTTAATATTATATTGGTTGGAGAACAGGGTTCAGCAGGCATACACTCACACACCAAAAAAACCCTCCAAAACAGAAAAACCCCAAAGAACCCTGGACATTACCAGTGATTAGGAAGGGAAAAAGATAATACACACACATAAAAGAGAAAACCAGACAAGACAAAAACACAAAACAAGAACAAAAAGGCAAATTACTACAAACATATGTCAGAACAAATGGTTTTCAGGTAACCTAGTTACCAGGTATGAATTTAGGTAAGGAGCAAAAGCAGGAAAGAGTATGTATGAGTAAAAGAAAAGTTTCACTTGTAGATGTAAGTGGGTGCACAGAAGAGGGGCTTTGGGTAAGGGATGAAATTACAATTCAAAAGAGAATACTAAAAAGTCAGGTAATGAGGTTCAAATAATTATGGTTTGGGATAAAATGAAGAATTACAAGTGCAAGATTAAATGGGAGAGGTAACAGGTCTATACTACAATGTAGATGTTAAATGGTAAATTGCCTCTGTCTGAGGTAAACAAAAGAAAAACTATAGCTAAATGAGGAAAGACAGACTTAAATGCAACAATTTTATTGAATTTTATTGTTCTTACATGTCTAACATATAAGTGTGTGTGGATAGATGGATAGATAGATAGATAGATAGATAGATAGATAGATAGATAGATAGATAGATGCACTGTTCTTCAAGTTGCGAACACTTTTAGGCCTGGGTACAGTACTTTGCTTCCCTCAGAAGACCTTTTATTATAGAAGGATATTCAGAGTTCAAGCTGGTGGCTGATGCTTTTTATCTGGCTCAAATGGGAACTGCTAAGTGTGGCTGCCCCTATACAATGCTTGGTTGTACCAGACATTTTTTTTTGGGGGGGGGGGGGGTCAGTGATGGGGCTTGAACTCTGGTCTTTGGCGCTGTACCTGAACTCTTCAGCTCAAGGCAAACGCTCTATCGCTTGAGCCACAGCACCACGTCCGGTTTTCTGGTGGTTTACTGGAGATAAGAGTCTCACAGACTTTGCTGCCCAGGCTACCACTGAACCATAATCCTCAGATCTCAGCCTCCTGAGTAGCTAGGATTACAGGTGTGAGACACCAGTGCCTGGCTGTACCAGCCATTTTTGAGCTGCTGTATATTAGTGACATGTTCTATGAGTATACCTGGTTTTACTGGGGACCATAAGTTTTTTTCACCATGGTCTTTATAGTCACCTTCCTGTTGCCTTTGCTCTTGGTTCTCTAATAAGAATTCCCACTCTTCTGTCACCTGGTATTGTAGCCCATTCATTTTCTTAGTCTCTCTCTTCTGGATGAAGCTTAGCTTCCCATGGCTTAAACATTTTTTGTTGTTCCCTGCTGGTCCATGTATCCTGCTTCCCATATTTCCTATATCTAATTTATAACTAAGTTTTATCACAGAGTGTCCTATGAGTTGTTAACATTTGATTGTTCCTTGTCTCTGAGCTCCCAAAGAAACTTTCTCAAGATGGAGACTTTCTCTGGGATATAGGGGACATAGAATATCTGAGTTCTGGAATCCTAGCCTCCCAAATTCTTGAGCTGGTGGTAAGGCTTGTGGTTTATTTTTTTATGCTGATTTTGGAGATCCCTTGGCAGACCATCTAATTTTTACTTGTTGCTGTCTTTCTGTTTTCCTGCACCCAACCTGGAATACCAGGTACCTGCTACAAACTCCTTGCTACTTTTCTTCTACATTGGTTACTTCTCTATAATTTCTTGCTTCCCCAAAAGTTTCTTGTAGTTTCTCTTTTCTTCCACACTTTTCCCCCTCAGAATCTGGTAGTTTTTGTGTCACCAGATTCTAGTTGTTCACAGAATGAAAATTATAACTGCTTTCAACCTAACATCTTGTCCTTCCTCTGTTTAAGATTGACATCAGAAACCATGGGGTACAAAAGGCAGCACAAAAATCATATTCTGAGTTTGGTCAATCAAGTCCACCTCTGGCAAAATCAGCCTTAAAAATGGAAAAACCAGTATATTCCTGTATTAACATATTAGTTTATCTGAATTTTTCCATGCCTTTTGAAGTACAATTCAAAATCAACAAATGTCACCCATCAGTATTGATATTCATTAATGTTGAACTGTTTATTATTCCTTTTCTGAGAGGAAATTTTCATAGCAAAACATAGAAATCCTAACATTTTAAGTTGTATATTTGTTAGAAACACAAGCCCTTTTTACACACTCACTGGCTCCCTATCTGTCTCTTTGTCTTCTCTCTAATAGTCAACAGGGTACCCTTTGTTTATGCTGAAGCTCTGACACTTCTGTGTACCCACAGAAGTGGAGCTACTTTGGTCTCTAGGCTCTCAAATCACTGTGTGGACATGTCTTCCCTTCTCTAGGAGGGAAACAGCTGGCCTTTTGTGCTTTTCCTTGGTGTCTATTGATCATTTTCATATGTCTTCATTTGGAAGGGGTTTGAAACAAGGTCTCATTAGGTATCCCAGACTGGCCAGTAACTCCAACCTGACTCTGCGTCTTGAGTGTTGGGTTTGCAAGTGTGATGTCAGTCTTCAGATATCTTTTTTAAATTTTTTTAATTTTTATTGTTATTGTAAAGGTGATGTACACAGAGAGGTTACAGTTACACAAGTTAAGTAATGCATACATTTCTTTTCAAACAGTGTCACCCCTTCCCTCACCTTCTATGTTTTTCCTTCCCAACTCCTCCCCTCACAAGTTGTATATAGTTCATTTTTAACAGTGTCTAGTGAGTATCAATGCTGCATTAGTTCATTTGTCCCACTATTTCTGTGCTCCCTTTTACCCTCCCCCAAACAAACAAAGTTATATACAAAACAAAAGGGACAGAAATCAAAACAGCAACAAAAGATTTAAAAAATCCTTTTGTTTCCATTCCTTGGAGTTCATTTTGATAAATATCATTTTATATGATCATATGCACATAGCTGTTGAGCCTTTGTGATCCTTTCCTAAGAGGATCATTCTTTGGTCTCACATTTCTTAAGTACTTCTGCAGCTTTTTCTAATGACTTAAATATATCCTTTAATTTAAATATAGGAATATTTTAGAATTGGTGAAGGTAAAGTGGTTTGCTTATAAATGTTTTGATTATACAGGTTTTTTTTAAAACCCTAGGGATTTGCTTCTAAACATTTTAAGTTGGTATTTCTTGTAGCTATATTTTCCTACCCTCACTTCATTTAAAAGAGTATGAATGCAATAATAAGCTCCACTTTACTTCTGATTTATTACACGGTTTTGACCAAGAATAGTTAAAAAAATAGTTAAAAAATTAGTAATAAATAAATTTTTTAAGTTCAAAAACAAAGATTTTAAACTCCTAAATACGCATTTTGTAGCTCAGTTGATATGAATAAGCTGTCTGTCATTCCTACATTTTTATCTCTTGTGCTTAAATTGTTGTGCCATTTGCTAAGTGTTCTCTTGCCCTTTGTTTTTGTGGAAATATGATTCCAAAAAACCTGCTTAGGCCCAAAAAGCAAAGTAAATGTTCATATTTGAAGTGATAAAGTAAAAATTGCATCCAAGTGACAGTGGTTCTTACAGACAATCCTAGGTATCAGGAGTCTGAGATCTGAGGATTGTGGTTGAAACCAGCCTGGGCAGGAAAGTGTGAGACTCTTATCTCCAATTAACCACCAAAAAGCTTACAGTAGAGCTATGGCTCAAGTGGTAGAGTACTAGCCTTGAGCAAAATAGCTTGTGGACAGCACACAGGTTCTGAGTTCAAGCCCCAGGGCTGGCACACACACAAACACACACGTATAGATTTGTTTAAAGGCAGTATGTTCTTGTGGAAGTTGAGTAGGCAGCATTATTGGAAAAATGAATCAAACATCCATAGTCACTGACCTATTCGTATAAGACTTCATTCCTGGGTTTTTCCTCAGTGGTAGTTTACTTGGACTCATCATCTATTTACAAATACAAATGGTTTACTTTGTGGGAAGGAAGGGGAGGAAGATAGGTAGTATGTCTTTACCTTATCATAAAGGTATCACCCTCATGATTTGATCTAAAATTTCATACATAAACATACTCACAATGACTTAAATGAGACTGAGCAGAAAGAAATTTCGAACAATGACCTAAATAAAACAATGATCAGAATGGTTAATGAAATAAAGGAAATATTCTGGACAAACAATAACAGAAATGAAAGTAACAAAAAGAATACAAATATGAATAAAGTAAAAAAATGCAGAATATGATAAAAGAATTAAACAACCATATAGAAATCATAAAAAAGGAAAAAAATTCCAGGAAATGAAGAACACAATAGACAAAATATAAAACTGGTGATAGAATTGAATAATAGAACAGAAGAAGTTGAAAACAGACCATCAGAGCTGATTTTTTTTTAAGCAAAGGAATTAAATCAACCATTTAAAGGCACTGAAATAATACTTAGAAGATGCCAATGGAACATATAAAACCTCTTAGACTCTGTAAAAAGGTTTGGAATAGAGGAAATAAAAACTAAAGGCAATGAGAATCTATTCAATACATAATTGCAGAAAACTTCTCAAAGCTGACAAAGAGAATAATCATCAAGTAACAGAAGTTTACAGAACTCCTAACAGATAAGGTTAGACAATACTACTACACATATTAAAAATACTGAAAATACAGTATAAAAAAGATTACAGGGCTGGGAAGGTGGCTCAGTGGTAGAGTGCTTGCTTTGCATGCATGAGACCCTGGGTTCGATTCCTCAGCACCACATAAGCAGAAAAAGAAGCCAGAAGTGGTGCTGTGGCTCAAGTGGTAGAGCACTAGCCTTGAGCTCAAGAGCTGAGGGACAGAGCCCAGGCCCAGAGTTCAGGCCCATGACTGACAAAAAAAAAAAGATTACTGACCTGAAAAAGAGAGGAGACCAGTAATTTACAATGGCAAGACCATTAGAGTAATAGGAGATTTAGAAACAAAAGACATTAATGTAAGAATTCAAGTCCTAAAGGGGTGGGTAGGATTGGAAGAGTTGGAAGGGAATAATGAATGACACTGATCAAGATGCAGTCTACTCACAAACTTATATGTTTAATTGAAACCAATCTGCTCACCTAATGGGGATTAAAAAATATAATAATAAAGAATTTAAATAATCCCTGAAAGACAACTGCCAACCTAGACTACTGTACTCAATGAAGCTATTCTTCAGGATTGATGGAGAAATAAATTTTCCATGACTAAAAACAGCTAAAGGAATTCATGACTACTAGACTAGCACTGCAAAATATCCTTATGGAATCCTACCCACAAGAGAACAAAATTGAACAGAAAAATACAAGAAAGTACAAGCCCTATTAGAAGGATAGGTAATACATAACAGAAAATACCTCTCAATATTAATATTAAATAGGCTTGATTCTCCAATCAAAGACACAGAATGGCAGCTTAGTTCAAAAAACAATATTCAACTATTTGTTGTCTATAAGAAAGCCATCCCACTGAGAAAAACAAACAGTCTTAGTGTGAAAGAATTGAAAAAGAACCCCAAAGCAGGAAGAAGTTGCCATACTTAGATCAGATAAAATAGACTTAAAGCCAAAATCATTCAGAAAAGATAAAGACAGTCACTTCAAGTTAACAGAATGATCTATAAAGAAGACATATGCATTAGTATATATGAGTTTACATAAAGTGTTTTCCATCACAATTAAGAACTTTTTAGTCATTTTCATTTCAGATATTCGGTATGTTCTTTCCACTTTTTTCTCCCTTCCTTCTGGAATATACATGATGTATAGACTTGAGAGTATCCCACAAACTTTAACAGCATGTTCTTTTCATTTTTACATCATACTTTGTGCTTTTCAGACTAGATAATCTCAACTGAACTACATTCAAGCTCACAAATTTTTCTGCTTATTCAAATCTGTCACTGGACCCTATTAGTAAATGTTTCTTTCTTCTTTCTTTCTTTCCTTTCTTTCACTCTTTCTTTCCCTCCCTCTCTTTCTCTCTCTCTCTCTCTCTCTCTCTCTCTCTCTCTCTCTCTCTTTCTTTCACTTTTTTGGCAGTTGTGATGTTGTGATGCTTGAACTCTAGGCCTGGGCACTGTTCCTGAGCTCTTCAGCTCAAGGTAAGCAATCTACCATTTGAGCCACAGTGCCATTTCCAGTTTTCTGGTAGTTAACTGGAGGTAAAAGTCTCACGGACTTTCCTGCCCAGCTGGCTTTGAACCATGATCCTCAGATCTCAGCCTCCTGAGTAGCTAGGATTATAGGTGTGAGCCACCAGCGCCCGGTTTGAACGTTTCATTTTTGACACTCAACTTTGAAGCTATAAAATTTGTTTCTTCCCTTTGTGTAATTTCTCTATTTTTACTGACAGAGATTATTCTTATTTCACTGAGTTACTCAAGTAGACTTAGGAAAATTGATTTTAAGTCTTTGACTAGAAAACTTAAAATTTATGGATTTCTTCAGGTATAGTTCCCATTGATGTCTTTTTTCCCTTAATAGACCAAAGTTTCTTTGCATACTTCCTAATTTTTTGAGGAAAAATAAACATTTTGAATATTTATTGTAACTTATTACTCAGATTCCACCTCCTCAAAGTTTTCGTTATTGATATTGTTTTACTTTTTTGCATGTTAACAGATATTTCTACACCATTTTTGAAAGGCTACCCTTTGTTACCTGTGGCCACTGAGTTTTTATTCTTCTCTTATCTTTTTCTCCAACTCATGATTTCACAACATTTCCTTATAATATAGGAGGGAAAAAATAGCTATGTAGTCTGTATAACACTTGGATGGGCCATTTGTAACTCGCCTTAATCATTTCTTCCCTTCCTCTTAAGTCAATCTTTTAACATCAGGCAGAAGTAAAACTCAAATTCTTATCTAGTTTTTACCTTTTAAGTCAATCTTTAACATCAGGCAGAGGTGAAACTCAAATTCTTACCTAGTTTTTACAAGTTCTTATTCTAGTCTAACCCTAGACACAAAATGGGCTTTCTAGATTCCTTAGTACTCATAGGAGCCTATCAAACTCTCCAAACTACTTTATTCTCTAGGTTTCCTTCTATGTTTCTGGTATGTTTACTGTTTATTCTTGTTAGGAGGATTGGGGGAGGGGTGCCATCACTAGATTGTTGGCCCTGAGGGACTTCCAATTGAAACAAAAGCATATATATCCTTTTCTCAATTTAAACAAAAGACACACTTTGGACTATGGATCCCCCAAACAGGTTAAAACAGAAATCTAACTTGTTGAAAATTAGGTCTACTATGTTCTTTCAGTACCAGAAGCCCAACTGTGGACCTGGCTGCTATCATTAAGGTTGTTACTGAGTTGAGATAGAAAATGGGACACTGGGTTTTTTTCTTCAGTAAATATTTGAATTGTATCTATAAACCTTTACCTGTTTTCTAAATTCATTTTTTTTCTTTTTCTGCCATAAAGACACAAACTCTTAAGAGTTCTCTACCCTAGTCAAATCCTTATTGAGAATTTTTATAATACAAAGAGAAATAGGCTCTTGGTGGGTGGGTATTAATGGAAGTAAGTTGGATAACAGAGAGGATGATAAATGAATATGTATGAAAACAGAATAACGAAATTTGTGGCAATTGTTTTAGGAGAGAGGGAAGATAAAATGAAGTAAGGGGTGAGACTGAATAGAATACATTTGTAAGCATGTCTGAAAATATCACATTGCAATCCTATCCTGTATAACAAATGTAAACTCATTTTAAAAATTTTTAAATAAAATCACTCTACCTAGAAAGGTATTCACACCACATTTTTAAGTGTTTTATTTTATTTCGGTCCACTCCTTCAACTTTTGTCCACTCCTATCATTTTATACTGAAATTATCTAGTAATCCCTTAACAAGCTTACAATAGTCTGTAAATGTAATGAGTTTTGTATTATTTAATTCAGTTATTTGTATTATTTAATTCAGATACTGACAGAAAAATATTCATTTTTCTACGTATTTAAGATGCAATTCTTAGGGTCCTAGCTTTTATTTTCTTAATAATGATGTTAAGTATCTTTTAATATGATTATTGGCCATATGTATCCTTTTTTGTGCTTAATGCTTGCCCATGTATCTTGCTTATTTTTTTCATTTCACTGTTTGTTGATTTGCATGAGTTTTTGTTGTTGTTGTTGTTTGGTCAGTCCTGGGACTTGAACTCAGGGTTCAGGGTGCTGGCTATCCCTGAGCTTCTTTTGCTCAATGTTAGTGCTCTACTACTTTAGCCACAGCACCACTTCGGGCTTTTTCTGTTTATGGGGTACTAAAGAATCAAACATAGGGCTTCGTGCACGCTAGGTAAGCACTCTACCACTAAGCCCTGATTTGAGTTTTTAAACGGTCTTAAAAACCAATAGACAAACAAAATATTGGAAGAAAATATGGACTAATATACTGTTTCTCTTGGAATCCCAAGATAATTTAATTTCCTTAAAGGAAATTAAAGGAACACAAAATGACACAAAGCAGTAATATAATTTCACTACAATATATGACAATTTCTTAAATTATAAGAAATGCATAAATGGGGCTGAACTCAGGACATTTAGGACACAGAAAATGAGAGTACTAGTATAAACTCTCTAAGATATTTTATATTCCAAGTCAGTTCAAAATAAAAAAAGGCTATGCAATAATTTTAATATATTATTTTGAAGATTAAATAACACATTCACAAATACATATACACACATATACTAAATATTACTAATCTCTGAATAAAGCATCTAATATAGCATCTAATTCTATAAGCAATTATTTATAATAGCAAATTACTTGAGATTTCTAGTGCCTATAGGAAGAAAAACCAACCGACAGCTAAATTAAGTATTAAAAAAGGTCAAGTCTGGCCCCAAATTATTAACTCTAATAACATGGCTAGAAGTGATCAAATTGTAAATAATCAACATGTCAAATTAACTACTAACCAGGGATAACAACTACTACTACAACATAAGGTTATTATGAGCCTCATACTAATACTTACATGGATTTTAATAGATAAAATTTCCAAAATGTTCTTCCATACAAAAAATAGTTTTACATATATTATATAAGAAAACATGAATAATAGAGTTCCATGAAATATTTCACAAAGGTCATTATGAGCTTTTCTTTTAGTCCTGGTCTTGGACTTGAACTCAGGGCCTGTGCTCTATTCCTGAGCCATTTTGCTCAAGGCTATCACTTTACTAGCTGAACCACAGCTCTACTTCCAACTTTTTTGGTAGTTAATTAGGGATAAAGAGTCTTGTACACTTTCCTGCCTGAGCTGGCTTTGAACCACGATCCTCAGTCATCAACTTCCTAAATAGCTAGGAGTACAGGTGTGGTCTACCAGCAGCCATCTGAGCTGAATTTTTTCTAAAGTGAAAGTTTTCAGAACAAATTTTATAAATTGGATTGAATCAACAATGGTGACACAGGCTGAAGTACTTCCTGATAAATGAGAATAAAAGGACTATTGGTCACTTATAAATTTAAAAGTCACCCTACAATAACCAGTCATTCTCCACTGACTAGATACCTTTTAGAGTATTAAAATTATACTGCAGTCGTGTGCCGGTCTCTCAAGCTTGTAATCCTAGCAACTTCAGAGATATGAGGATCGCAGTTCAGAGCCAGCCTGGAGAGGAAAGTCCATGAGACTCTTACCTCCAATTAACCACCAGTAAACCAGAAGTGGCGCTGTGGCTCAAGTGGTAATATGCTCGCCTTGAGCTGAAGAGCTCAGGGCTAGTGCCTAGGCCCAGAGTTCAAGTCCCATGACCAAAAAAAAAAAAAAAGGCATACTGCATTGTAAACAGATTAAAAAAACAAACCATTACAACAATTAGGATACACAGCATAAGTACAGCATATGTTCTTCTGAACTCTAAGACTCTTCTTGAAAATTCCCTTTAGTGTTTCTAGTCTAATAAAATTTGTTTAGAGATACTCATAGGCACACACAAGCTTCTTTATTTGTTGAAAATTGGGGTTGGAGATATGGCTCAAGTGGTAGGACACCTGCCTATCAAGTGCAAGGACCTGAGTTCAAGCTTCTGGATTCACCCCTCCTCCAGAAAAAAACATTAGGGAAAAATTACAGAAGGGTATGCAAACCACAGATAGGTAACCTCTCTGGAAATGTAGATAAATACCCAACATTGGTTACTGAATCCTTAGCTGACCAATAAACTATGCATATGTAAGGAAGACCCTAGAGGGCCTAGGAAAAAGTATTAACCAAAATTAAATAAAATTGAGATTCTATTTACTCTGTAAAATATCTGACACAGCAGTTATCAATACATTTCAGAAGAATATAACATTGTTTTATGTGACTGACAGTATCTTGAATATTCTTTTTAAAATTAGTGGACATAAGCAAGAATATAAAATGAACAGTCCTCAAGAGGGGGGAAAAGCATCAGGAAGTAACCTTAACACAACCCAAAAAGCTGGGCACCGGTGGTTCACACCTGTAATCCTAGCTACTCAGGAGACTGAGATCTAAAGATCATGGTTCAAAGCCAGCCAGAGCAGGAAAGTCCATGAGACTCTTATCTCCAATTAACCACCAGAAAACTGGAAGTAGTACTGTGGATCAAATAAGTGATAGAGGGCTAGACTTGAGCTGAAAACCTCAGGGCGAGCGCCCAGGCCCAGAGTTCAAGCCCCAAGACCAACCAAAACAAAACAAAAAACACAAGAAGCAAATACTAGACAGGAATTAAAAAGCAGCTATTGAATGGAATGGACAGCCAAAATATTAAAGGCAGATATATACTGAATACATGGAAGAGAGTCATAAAAAGGAAAAGATACTATATGCAAGAAACAAACTAAAATTCTAGAGTTGGCTGAAAAACACAATGTTTAAAATAAAACTATCCTGGAAGGGTTTAACAGATAAAGGGAGGCTACAAAACAGTCAAAAAACTTGAATGGAGACTAATAGACAATTATTTAATCAGAACACTGAAGAAAAAAACTGGGAGGAAAAAAAAGAGTAGTCTCACAGACAAATGAACACTTATAACTAAGTCACAAAATAAGAAGAAAGAGTAATGAGGCAGGACAAATACCTGACAAAACAACAATTTTAAATACACTTTAAGTATTTTAACACAAAGAAAGTTACACATCCAGAAAAACTAATCAAACCCCCAAGCAAGACAAATAGAAAGAAAAGTAGACAAATACAGATCAAGCCAAATTCTGAGATCAAAACAGAATTGTAAAAGTAAATCAATATAAAAAACATATTATAAGCCAGGCAGTGGTAGCTCACACCTATTAATCCTAGCTACTGAGGAGGCTGAGATCTGAGGATCATGGTTCAAATCCAGCCTGAGCAGGAAAATCTATGTGTTTCTTATCTCCAATTAACCACCAAAAAACCACAGTGGAGCTGTGGCTCAAGTGGTATAGCACTAGCCGTGAATGAAAAATCTCAGGGATGGTACTCAAGCCCTGAGTTCAAGCCCCGAGACTGGTACACACATACAAAAAAAAAAAAAAATTGGGGCTGGGAAGGTGGTTCAGTGGTAGAGCACTTGCCTTACATGCGTGAGGCCCTGGGTTCGATTCCTCAGCACCACATAAGCAAAAAGAAAAAAGCTGGAACTGGCACTGTGGCTCAAGTGATAGAGAGCTAGCCTTGAGCTGAAGAGCTGAGGAACAGTTCCCAGGTCCAGAGTTCAGGCCCCACGACCGGACCAAAAAAAAAAAAAATTACATACAAAGAAACAATGATTGCAATTAACTTCTGATGAAAAAAAAAAATGGAGACCAGAACAAGATGAAATGACGTATTAAAGTAAATGTTAAAATTGTAGCAAGAAAAAGCTTAAGTGTATTTTGAGCAAACAAACATTCTTGAATAAAAATGGAGGAGCTAGGAGGACAGGGATAGGTTCAAGAGGTACAGGTTCTATCTGGTAAGTCCAAAGCCCTGGGCTCAAAACTCAAGTACTGACAAAAAAGCAAAAAAGATCAAATCAACGTATTTTCGCTTTTAGAAAATTGAAAATTTCAAACACAGGAGAACTGTACTATAAGCAGCATGAGAGACTGGTTAGGTTGAAGAAAAAGTGAAGATGGAACCACAACTACAGAAAAGAACACAGTTTTCTATTTCTATAAGAGGAAATTAATATATAATATCTGAAATTGCTAAAGCAGAAAATAAATAAATCAGTAATATTGTATATTACCTAGAAATAGAGAAACTATATAAACACAAACACATAAAAGCTGAAAGAATTTCAGGGAGCTAACTTCCAGCATGGAGAAGACTGCAACAGAAAAATAAGTCTTGTCATATTATTGAACTTTAAAAATTCCATGTTCATACTACTTGAAAAATATTAAAAATAACTTCATAAAAAGGAATTTGATGAGTTTTTAAAACTGCAATCAAGAACAAATGATGAACACAAAGAATAAGGAGTCTCTTTTAAGTGCTTTCTAATCAAGGAGAGGAAAAGACTTTTAATATCAGCTCATGAATCCTAAACTCTTTGTCAACAGGTGCCTGCAAGAAAGAATAACAAACTGATTTTGTTTACACAAATAACCAGATTCTATTATAATTCCTCAGCATTTTGGTTTTAAGTAGTTCCACAAGATGGTCAAATCTACTAATAGTCTATTTATAAAATATAATACAATTTTTAAAGGAAAAATAAATTAGCCTGCAAAGAAAACTAAAAGTTGATAATCTCCAATTTAAGTCAAAACCTGGATGTGGAGGCCATGAAGCACTTCCTTGGAACACATTTTAACTTATAAAAAATTGTTTATCAAGAACTATATAAATAAATGAATTTTGCATTTGAATTAGCTATTTTCTAACTACATCCAAAACAACTTGTGGGCTTATTAAAAATGTAAACAAATCTAAATTTTGACCTTTGTTAAACCTACATACAGTTTTATAAAAACAGACAAAAAGAAACATAAAAAGAGACAAAAACCCTGATGACAGTGGCTCATAATTGACATAAAAAGAGACAAAAACCCTGATGACAGTGGCTCATACCTGTAATCCTAGCTACTCAGGAGACTGAGAGCTGAGGATTGAGGTTCAAAGCCAGCCTAGTTAAGAAAGTCCTTGAGACTCCAACAGAACTACCAAAATGCTCGAAGTGGAGCTGTAGCTCAAGTGATAGAGTGCTAGCCTTGAGCAAAAAAACTCAGGGACAGTGTCAGAGTTTCAGTACCACGACTGGCACAAAAAAAAAAGACCAAATACATAAGTAAATTAATCACTCAAATTTCAAATGGCATGACTACTATTACCAACCAGAACTTTATTAAATGGATTCATATTCTAAAAAGCAACAATGCTTAAAGTTCCAAAATACTATGGAAATTCTTGGAAAATTGCCATCTTCCAGATCAATATCAAAGAACTAAATTTGTAATATTAAATCCATTCTTGTCAGGACCAAAGTCAATTTTATTCCTGTTTATAACTAATGCCAGAACAGGGTTTGGAGTTGAGGGTAGGAAGGTCTGGTTTTTTTCCTCTCTTAAAATTTACTTTGTTTTGAAGGGCTAACACTGACCAAGAAGCATAACCTGACTTAAGGAATTGCAGTCCTTTTGTACAAACAATAAGATAAATAAACAAATAATCTACTTTGTTTTATGTTTATTTTCCAAGCTCCGTTATTTTTACAAAAGCAACTTCAGTGTTTGTACTTATGCCCATAATACTCTTAAAAAAAGAAAATAAGTAATTTTACATCCTTGAAAAATAATACAAAACTTGACCTGGAATAAGAAATAACCCGACAAAGACTGCAAAGAGTAAGGTAAATTCTAAAAAATAAAAATGCAAATATGCATTCTGTCAGTCTCTTGAATTTATTAACCTAAAAGGTTTAATTTCCATTTTCCTGCATCAGCTTTATTTATAAAATGTCGTGCCCTATAAATACACTGTTATTTTCTATAGTCAAGCACCCTCTTAACAAATCTTCTCATTAATATGTAAATTTAAAGTCAATCGGTCTTCTCCCTGACAGCCCCATGAATTCCTAGTGCAGAGGATAATCGGCTTTGACTTGGCATCCACTATTCATCATCAAAGATGTCAGTTAGAAAAATTATGGAAAATGTACTGCAATTGATATGACTGCTATCTACTTTGTCAACACTTAATTGTTCCTCAAATCATACATTTACATATAAACAGCCTAAATACTAATCTATAATGATGCAAATAAACTAAATTAAAAATCTCTTCTGCCCTGAAGAAGCTTGTTTGTATATGATATGTTCATTTGAGAACTTATTGACAAAAGCATATATATCAGCTCATCTCAAAGAGTACTGCTACTAATTTTCAATTCCTCAAAGAAACTACTTTGCTACCCTTCAAGCATATCAACATCAACAAACGTTTTTGAAAATTCCAAGAGAAACATGATCTTTCTCTTTGAAAAGCAAATTTAATTATAGTTCTTGTCTAATTGCAATGTATGAGCACGGTAGACTTGGGCTCTGAAGTTTGTTTTGAAAGAAGCACAATAAGCAAACACAAAAACTAATGAAAATAACAAAAAACATTTTAAGTTTAAACATTCTGAGGTACTATATAAAGAAAAGAATGCTGCCCTGACTATCAGGTATCTGTTTCTGGCTTCAACTTGAATAAGCAATGTTATCTTAATTAGCAAAATTGTTACGCCTTTGGGATTGGGAGTATGTGGTTCAAGGATTAGATCACTCACCTAGCAAATACAGATCTCTTGAGTTCAAACCTCATACCATCCCAAAAAGTCTGCATGCCTCGGTTTCTTGATCTGTTAAATAGGTATGAAAAAATCTATCTATAGTCTGAGTAGGGGTGTGTACTCCTGTAATTCCAGCTACTTGGGAAGTAGAGATCCAGTGGGAAGTGGAGGATCCAGCCCAGGCACAAATTTCTTGAGATCTTCCCATTTCCATATCTCAATCAGTAAAATCCTGGGTATGGTGGCCGATGCCTATGATCCCAGGTAGGCAGTGACATAAGTAGAATTGTGGTTGGAGGCCTGCGCAGTCAATAAAATGTGAGACCTTATCCAAAAGTTAATTAAAGCAAAACAGGCTGAGGATGTGGCTAAAAATGTGCCTACCTACCGAAGCAGGGAGCCCTAAGTGCACACTCCAGTACCACAAAAAAAAAAAACCTTCAAAAAAACTCACAATCTCAAATAACATGATCAAGAATGTGTGACAAAATAGCAGAGTAAGGTGGTTAACATCTGTAATTCCAGTTACTTGGGAGACAGAGGCAGGAGTACTGAAAGTTCAAGGCCAGCCCTAGAAAAGCTGGCAAGACTTTATTTAAAAAACGAAATATAAACAAAAGGGCTCAAGTGTTGTGGCTCAAGTGATAGAACCTTCATGCTGTATATATAAGGCTCTGAGTTCAATAACCAATGCTAAGAAATAATAAGGTGTTAAGTATTACAGTATTATTTGTCACATTTCCTTGCACTGGAAAAAGAAATTGTTAAATTCACTTTAATTTAGTCTGACAATTAACTTTTAATTTCAAATAAATTTTAAGATAGTATATTATTTTAGTGTCACTGCTTTCCCACACTAGCAAATTGTTTTTCTTCAAGGCAAAATGGCTCTAAATTTGTGATAAAGTGATATTCATATAGCATTTGTAGTGAGTGACTTTGCTTGTACATGAAAGAGAATGATGTGCTAAAATGGAGGTATTTCTTTTCCACTGATTTCATGAACAACACACTCAAGCACTGGTGGTAAAAAGATGGCAACAACTCAGCCCAGGCTCTCTAAAGTACTGTTTCACCTTGCCTTTCTATTTTGTAATAATTCTAGCCATTCTTTTCTACACAGCATGTATTTTAGCATCATATATGAATCAGAAAGGAGATATAAAGGGCTCATACTTCTCAGTTCCTTCCAGCTATGATCAAATCCAGCTTGTGATTCAGTTTACCAACTTCCAAAGCTAAATCTACCGTATATAATCCAAAATAGTTACATAAAAATTAAGAAGGAAGATATATGCTAAATGTGTTTAATGGTGGCAAATATTAAGTCAATATGATAAAAGCAATGAAACCTTTCCTAATTATTTCCAAGCTTGATGTGTCACCTGAAGCATATATTATGAAAGGTTTTTTCCCCAATTTTATGCACTTTTTCTCACCTTATTTTTCAATTTAACAAAAGAGATATACTGAGCACTAAAGCCTGTTAGTTTGAAAATAAATCATCTTAATATAATTGAAATTTTACTTTTTACACAACTCATTTTAAAGTTTAGAATACTACATTTTAAAACGACACCAAAAGATGAGTGTGCTATCTTGTAATAGTTAAGAATTTCTGGTGTAACTGTAACCCCTCTCCATATCACCTTTACAATAAAAAAAATTTAAGAAAATAAAAATATATTTTAAAAAAGAATTTTTTTACACAAAGTCAAAATTTACATTTCATTCTGAAATACATAATGGGCTCAATTACAAAATATGAAAAAAATAAAATTTTCTAAAATGTTCATCTGCCAAAGAAAACACCTTCACTTTAAGGCATATATATTAATTTTACTAAAATACTACCAAATACAAATGAAAAGAAAAATACAATTGTTTTAGAAATATAAAATTCAGACCAGTTTTAAAACTTAACAATATTCATCTATGAAAGCAAGAATTATCTTTTGGGTAATTTATATTTCAGTCTCACAGCCCACCAAATTGACAATAGTACCTGAAATAGCTGGTGCTCAATGATGTGCAGGTAACTTGAAACAACAACAAAAATTTGTGGATTGACAATGTCACTGTAAGTATTGTATCCTAAGGACCTTTGACCAGGTATCACACTAAAAGTTTATGTACTACATCTTACATACAATGCATTATATACAATCTTACATACAGACATTATGTACAATCACTACCAAGCAATGAACAAATTCTTGCATTTTTATTTTGGTTTCCTTTTGTTAAAAAAAAAAAAAGAAAAACTAAGTCCTCATAAAACATGTAACTTTCTATATTTCACATTATTCTAAATTTGTTGCACACACTTTACAAAAATTATCAATTCATTGTATGTTTTAAGAGGAAGATTATTCAGCACTTACCTCCTTCCAAGGACTGACAAACTGTGTACGA
This sequence comes from Dipodomys spectabilis, assembly GCF_019054845.1. NCBI lineage: Eukaryota > Metazoa > Chordata > Mammalia > Rodentia > Heteromyidae > Dipodomys > Dipodomys spectabilis. The sequence continues at coordinate 23,208,469 of NW_024870817.1, read as the reverse complement.
GCATAGCGAGTTAGCATATGGATTATGACAACCTGTCCCCATTCTTCTACATCCACCAGTAAGTTACATAGTTTGCGGTAATTCTTGTGAATCAGATCTATTCTATCAGGACATACTTCTTCAAAAGCCATCACAACACTGCCAGCTACCAACTATAAAAGAAAGAAATAGTAACTTGTTAAAAAATATTTTCTGCCCATCAAAGACCCAACTCAGGTGTTACAGTGATATAAACAGTGCTATGATAATCGATAAAGTAGTTAGCCATGCAATTAAAACAGATGCTTATGTGTGAATATAAATTTTACAGTAACATGACCTCAATAATTTTAATACTTGTAACTTATCTGGAAAACAAATCCTTTCTTGAAAAAAGATTATGATTTTTTATTTTATCAAGAGAAATTGAAATAAATTATTTACACATGGATTAAACACTTATCATTAAATTATTCTTTTCAAAGGTTACCTAAATTTTCAGATTCTTTTCTTAGTTTGTAACAATATTTAGAAAAACAATCAAGGCAATAACAAAGATCACATTGTGTCAGTTTAAAATGAAAATGACAATATGAATTTGTATTATAAAACAAATTAATAAATATTTTTAGTACAAAAACTCCTCCAAATCTCACATATCTTAATCAATGTGCTTTCACCAATATAATTTATTTTCATAGAAAACATGCTGACTGAAATTTGGGTATATCAGTATTACTTGTATAACACTGTGTGTAAACTGGAATAATATATTACCAACAAAAAGTGGCTTTCCCCAAAACCAATTAGTGAACCTTAATCACTAATCTTTGGATTATCATGCTTTTATAAATCTAAGATAAATTTAGTATTAAGATACAAAATAAACAGAATATTTAATGTACAAACAAATGTTCTATATATTTATATATATCTATATTGCTGATGTATATTATACAGTTAGCCAACAATATAATACAGATCTGAAAAAACAAATTAATATCATACTCTGTCTGAACACTAGGGATCTTCATTTTAGTGTCTAAAATTTCCCCAATGGCTTAAAATAAGCAATTAAATCGAAATATAACTTACTGAAATGGTACTTTTTGAAAAATATTAGATACAATGATATTCATATTTTGAGTGTTTGTCTCTTCTACTTGGCTGACATTTAGTTTATTAATATGCAACCAACAATACAACTGGAAGAAAACAGCTCAGAATATAGACTTGCTATTATGCTAAACAAGTTTCAGGTCCTGTGGGGATTTTATGAATTACCAATCAGTATAAACGTGAAGCTGCATTTATTGACTCCAGCCCTGCCCAAGTACTGGTGCCTGCTGGTCCCAGCATGTATGCACCTCAATCGAAAAAACAAAGAATTGATTATTTGTGTGAACTAAATAAAAATGTATTACACGAATAATTTTCTATTTGTTATTGATACGAAAAGGAAGTTAAGTACACGTTTTCAACTTCACATTTGATGTCTTCTACAAAACTTCAGAAATAATGTTCTGTAATAATCATTTCTATAAGATTGAAAAGAATATAATGTCAAATCTTTTAAAACAACTAAGTTTGACACCAAACTACAGAATAAGTTACTATTTGTTTTAATATTATATATATATATATGTATCAATCTAAGACTCATATTTAATTATATCAATGGATAATATTATATATATCAATCTAATACTCATATTTAATTATATCAATGGATAATGATTGTTAAAATACAAAAATCAGGAACCACTAAGAATAACTTATTCAATTGAACTAGAATTTAAATTATAAAGGTACTATCTAAAAAAATCAAGGTTTTTTTCCTTCTACACGTAGGAATTAACTTCTACCAAATGTGTAGATAGTAAAAAATTAAATTGAAAGCCAATTACTACATATTAAATTTATTAAACCTATTAAACCAAGAACTTTAAGTACACAACTGCAAAGCATTAATAAAATATTCAAAAAACAAAATACCTACTTAAGTACAAATAAGCCTAAGGAAACACTAAAACCAATAGATTACAGAGAGTACTTTCACACAATAAAACTGACCATTTTAGATACTTACTTCATTATATAATGTTTTGAAACAATCTGACTCTAAGCTAACCACTAACGGAAGAATTTATAATATTGGTCTATTAAATGTTCAATATTCTATAAAACATTCAGAATTAAAATAAAATGATCTACTCAGATTTTAACACCAAAAATATTGGTTTCCAAAAAACAGACAGTTAATTTCCATCTCACTATGTCAATAGTAGCTTTTCATATAAGGGGAAAAATAAATCACTCCAACAAATCTAGCAATGAGCTCATCAAATTCAAATGCAGTTTTCCATTTATGTATTTTTTATATTAAAGCAATAAGCATGGTTCATTTATCTCCCCTTGGTTGCCATGTTTTTCTGTGCTGTTGCTATGAACTTCAGCCATTAGCTGTGCTCCAAGGTAAACTACATGAACCATCAACAAAAGTGACACCCTATCTATAGAGTTCATATTTTCTCTAGATTATCTATGCTAGTTGACAAGCTGGTAATGAAAAAAATCACACTAAGCAAATGGTTCCTCTAATAACAATAAATTTTCTATAAAATTATGAAGGGTACAAAATGTTTCCTTGCATCTATTTTGTCATGAATTCTAATTAACACTGCAAAAACCTGAGAATGCTGGGTCATCACAAGAAGTGCATCAAGGTTTGATTGATAATATGGTGTAAGTTGCCCAATGCTGCCAAGATTTTCTTCCTTAAATTAATGGCCATCCAACCTGCCCTAATCATACAGCTCAAATGATATTCCCCTTCTTATTTCAATTTTCTCGAGGCATGGAATATAGGAAAGATCAGTCATTTATCTTCTAATAGCTGAATAATAGATCTATCACAATAAAAACATCTGCACAAATTCAGGGGTGTGTTTTCTTTGCCATACACTGAGGCTTTTACCAACATTAAATCAATAACTTATCAAATGGTGTCTTACCCTACATTTTAGTTATAAACTACCTATCAATTCATTAAACATAATTTTGTAGCTAAAACTAAGGATAGGAAACTTTCTATCATAAAAAATATGTAAACATTCCATTCAAGTTTTTCAGTCTGTACAGTTTTCAGTAAGCACTAATAATTTGTTATCTTAAGAAATTGTTTTCTATGAGAAATTTAGATACTATCAAAAAATATTTTTTCAGTTAACCTGAAAGGGCAAGGAAACAAATACCACACTGTCTTTGAGGCATCATAAATTTGTAAAAGTCTGCTTATGTAATTTTCAAAAAATGTGAGTTTCCATCTTTTTAAGAAAAACAAGAGTTACAAATATAAAAAATTCATAAATGAGCTTACAAATGAGAGAAATCTACCTGCTTTCAATAAAGTTATACATGTGACTAATAAAAAGATCACTTTAAAGTTGGATGCTGCTGGTGGCTCACACCTGTAATCCTAGCTACTCAGGAGGGTTGAGATCTGAGGATCTCGGTTCAAAGCCAGCCCAGGCAGGAAAAGCTGTGAAACTCTTTATCTCCAATAAACCACCAGAAAAACAGAAGTAGTGCTATGGGAAGAGCTGAGGAACAGTGTTCAGGCCGAGTTCAAGCCCCAAGACCGACAAAAAAAAAAAAAAAGATCACTTTAATACTTAAAATAATTCTAATAATTTTCACTACAATAAAATTTTACAACCTTCCTTAGGATCTCAACAGTAAGAAAATCTTTCTTAATATAAGAGAAGCAATGGAAGGTATGTCTCAGAAAAATCAGTACAAAGAAGTAATCTTTTAATAGATTAACATTTTTTAATTTACATTTGTCATCAATGACATCATTATCATAATGATCTCAAGAAACTCTGCGTAACAGAAAATAAATCACTTCTTAAAATGTGGAAATACACTCAACCTGATTAGTTTGAGAAATTTAAAAAATAACCTGTGATTACTGATTCTAAATGATTACTGATTATACATGCCAAGGCTATTCTTATCATAAATATACCTGCTTTCAATGAAAGTGTACATGTGACCAACAAAAAGATCATTTTAATAATTAATATAGTTTTAATAAAAGTAACTTTAGTAAAGTAACATGCATAAATATCTATGTAGATATCAAAATGTAACCTTTCTACAAAGAATTACAATCACAAAAAGCAATAAAAAGATCAGAAAACATTATTAATTTAGATACATAATTAAAATATTGCTCATTTAAATATTGGGTAGACAATGTTAAGTAAATCTGAATCGCAATGTCTCACTACAAATCTCAAAAAAAAAGATCAAAATCTATGGTCAGCATAACTCACAATGAGAAAATCCTCTAAAGCTCAAATTATATGTAAACAGAACAAACTAAATACCAGAAAGCTATTTTCTTGTTTATATTACAAAACTTCATAAAGACCTATGACAGAATGATTTAAAAAACAAACACTGAATAAAGCAGACAAGACTTAGTGATAAACACAAAATTAAACTGAAATCAGTAACAGGAAGAATATCACAAGTGAGTCTGTTTTTAGTGCTAAGATAAAATATCCAAGAAAATACGTAAAGAAGGAAGTATTTATTTTGGCTCATGATTTCAGAGGTTTCAGTCCATGATTACTTGGCTCCCTTGCTTTCTGACATACATACTGTGTAGTGAGGCAGATCATAGAGGGGCACGTGTGCTGGAGCAAAGAAACTCACTCTAGGGCAGACAGGAGTCACAGTATAAGAAAGGAAGGGGCCAGGAAAACCATATATTCCTCAAAAGAACACTTTGGTGGTCTACTTCGTACTCCAACGAAGTTTCACTTTCTAGCAGCCCATGCAGTATATATAAACTCATCAATAAAGTTACCTGTGAGGAAGTTAGCACCTCATCATTTAATCACCTCTCAACAGTGCCCTCAGATAGTAACTAAGCCTTCAATAGAGCCTTCTGAAGGTACAATCCAACCAGAATACTATATGTGAAAATACACTGAATAAAGATTTCTGACAGGTCAGAGCAGACTACAGAAAAAAGCAGTATAAGAAGTGGGGGGATAAAAGTCCCTTAGAAGCTGGACAGTAGTGGCTCACACCAGTAATCCTGGCTACTCAGGAGGCTAAGAGCTGAGGATCATACTTGGAAGCCTGCTGGGACAGGAAAGTCTGTGAGATGCTTACCTCCAGTTAAATTACAGAAAAAGCCAAAAATAGCAATGTGGCTCAAGTGGTAGAGTGCTAAGCTTGAGCAAAAGGAGCTCAGGGACAGTGCCCAGGCCTAGTTCAAGCCCCAGGATTGATTTGGGTGGGGAGAGGGGGGAAGCTACCAGGGGCTGGGAAGGTGGCTCAGTGGTAGAGTGTTTATCTTGCATGCCTGAGGCCCTGGGTTCGATTCCTCAGCACCACATAAGCAAAAAGAAAAAAGCTGGAAGTGGCACTGTGGCTCAAGTGGTTGAGCTGAAGAGCTCAGGGACAGCGCCCAGGCCCAGAGTTCTGGCCCCAGAACTCTACCCAAAAAAAAAAAAAAAAGAAAAGAAAAAAGAAAAAGAAAGGCTGGCTTAAAGCCACCAAAAGCCACTTTAGGCTGATATAAAGGAAGAAAATGTTTAAAGAGGCAGTAGTTAAAATATATAGCTGTCAAAGAAACTCCAAGCTATATAAAACAAATTACTGACAAAGAAAATGACTGCAGGTGGTTTTAAATTAATATTTAAAACTATAATGCTAAAAGAAAATAATTTGGCCAGAAATAACATAATTTCTTGGATTATTTTGAAATGCTCACTGTATACTAGGAAAACTTTAAGTCACTTCAACTAACCCTGAAAGAGATGTGTTACAAAACTCTAAGATCTCATTTAATACAGATTCAGCTTACACATTTCATTTTACATTGAAAGAAGGCAAAAATGAACACCATTTCTGATGGTCCAGCAAAAATAATTACAAGAGGAATTAGACTCCTAGAAATTGAAAAACAAAATCGAGAGCTAAATTATCTGTTTGAAGACATAATATATTCTATAGGGAAAACTGAGGGAAATGAATGAGAAAAATTAATCCAAACAATAATATTCAGTAAGAAGAAGGTATAAAACTGTAATTTTTAAAATAGCATAAACTCAAGGACATACAATAAAGCAACTTCGATCTTCCCTTTCATAAAGGAAATAAAAATAAACATAAAAGAACTTTAAACCAATATTTAACTCCAGATACTAATACCTATCCTTCTACTTCCCGAAGAAGTCCATGCTAACAATTCTAGAATACTTTCTCGTGCAAGTACTATAATCCTATAATCTTATAATCCTAGCTACTCTGGAGGCTGAAATCTGAGGATCCACATTCTAAACCAGCCTGAATAGAAAATTCTGAGACAATCTCCTCAATTAACCACCAAACAGCTGGAAGTGGAGCTGTGGCTCAAGTAGTAGAGTGCTAGCCTTGAGTAAAACAAAAGCTAAGGGGCAGCATCCATGCCCTGAGTTCAAGCCCTAGAACCAACACACATACACACACACACACACACACACACTGAGTTCAAGCCCTAGAACCAACACACACACACACACACACACACACACACACACACAACACCCCCAAAACATTTGCAGGTTGTACTAAGTGATACATGTCCTGAGTTCAAGCCCTAGGATCAACACACACACACACACACACACACACACACACACACACACACACACACACACACACACACACACACACACACACACACACACACACACACACACACACAAAACATTTGCAGGTTGAACTAAGTGAAACATGTCTATGATCTCCAAACTAAGGAGGCAGAGGCAGGAGGATCAAAGTTCAACACTAACTTGGACTACACAACGGGCTAGCCTACATAGAAATACCCTTTCTCAAAACAAAGCAAACACATTTGGGGCTGGGAAGGTGGCTCAGTGGTAGAGCGCATGCCTTGCATGCCAGAGGCCCTGGGTTCGATTCCTCAGCACCACATAAGCAAAAAGAAAAAAGCCAGAAGTGGCGCTGTGGCTCAAGTGGTAGAGCGCTAGCCTTGAGCTGAAGAGCTGAGGGACAGCGCCCAGGCCCAGAGTTCAGGCCCCATGACTGGACCCAAAAAAAAAAAAAAAAAGAAAACAAAGCAAACACATTTATAATACTAATACTAAAACACACCACTCTTGATTGTTCCATATCTCTAACCCTTCTTATTACTTCATTTTAAAACTATTACTTGTTCTCAGGTAAGTCAATATTTTATAAATCCTAATAAATTACTGAATTAAAAAATTCAACTGAGGGAGAGGGAGAGGGGTTGGGGAGGTGGGGAGGTCAGGAGGAATGGGGTAGTAGGGGAAAAACAAAGGAGGAGGTAACAATGCTCGAGAGGAAAAGTACTTATTACCTTAGTCATATAATTGTAACCCCTCTGTACAGTATTTTTACAATAAAAAACATATAAAAAAATCAACTGTAACCTAGAACAAATCATGTTGTGAGGTAAGCCAAGCTCAGAGAGACAAATAGCATATGTTTTCTCATATGTGATCCCAGATCTAAAATACACCAGGACATGATAAATTATTCATAGACAGTGAGATCAAAGGAGATCTTAAGGGAGGAACACAACAGTGCAATGCCTATGTGTCTCTGATCATATAAAATAATATTTATCTAAATGAACTCCAGTAAATGAAAACAAGAGGTTTTTACTTTGTTGTTATTTTTGTTTTCTTTTCATCTTGTTTTTTCATTTATCTGTCTTTGGGAAGGTAAAGGGGGAGGGGGATAGAAATGGAGGGACAAAGGCAATAGTGGTATTCACTAGGCACTATGCTGAAAATGAACTATACAACTTCAGTGGGGACAGGAGGGAAAAACTAGGAGAGTGAAGGAAGGGGTGACACTATCCAAAAAGAAATGTACTCATTGCATGACTTATATAATTGTAATTCCTCTGTATATCACCCTTATAATAACAATAACAATTTTTAATTCAACTGTAAAAAGCAATGAACATTTAGCCACAGATTAAAGACTTTTCTCCAACTTGCCTTTCTTCAGACTCTAACAAAGAAACATGTGCTAAGCTAAAATCCCTTCTAATTACACAGTAAATTTTATAATATTGAAATAATAGACAATATTTTGAAATCAGTAAGTATAATTATAATTATATAATGATGATAACTGTAAATAAAGAACCATTCTACTTTAGTGACATAAAAAGATTACTTACAGTACTTTTATCTTTTAGAAGCTTTTCAATTACTTCAATTAACATTTCCTTCTGCTCTGGATCAAGACTAAAATATAAAGCAGTCTAATTAATATTTCTATTTGATTCCAACCTTAAACAATGATTATCATCCTATGAATTATTTCCAAGATAAACAGAAACAAATTTAAAGTAAAATGGCACAATTTTTCTCATAAATGTATCCTAATCCTGCTTTGTAAAGTTGCTCATATTAACCAAACTAGAAACTCATGCCATTAAGGAAGTATTTAAAGAACAGGCCAGGGTATGGCTCATGGAGTATATTGTTTGCCTAGAGATCAAAGCCCTGAGTTCAAAACTAGTACTACCAAAAATAAGAAACAAAAGAACATGTTCACTGTTTACTAAAGTTGGAAAACTTTAAGGAAGTAATTGTAAGCACATAGATCACAACTCCATTTTTCAACTAGAGGAAAAAATAATAAAATAGCAAACATTTTTTTTACACTATGGATATGATTGCCAAAAAACAGAATTTCCAAGTAAGCGCGATATCACATTGGTTTACCAATAGAGAGATGTATTATAAAACTTGCCACCTAAAACTAAGAAAAATAGGAGTAGCAATGAGATTAAAACATTTGATAGGGGAGAATAAGAGTACTGGACAGCTAGAATCTAAGATCTATACAGAAAGAGATTAAATGTTGGGATGGACTGTAAAGTAGAGCTTAATAATTAGACACACTTTGTGGGGGGGGGCATGCATGTGTTTGTGTGTATGTGTGTGTACTTGTGTGTGTGTGCATGTGCGTGCATGGGTGCATGGGTGTGTGCCTGGGTGCTGTCTCTGACCTTTTTTGCTCAAGGCTGCTCTACCACATGAGCCATAGCTCCACTTGAAGAGTCTTATGAACTTTCCTGCCCAGGATGGCTTCAAACCAAGATCCTCAGATCTCAGTCCCCTGAGTAGTTAGGATTACTGATGTGAGCCACCTGCATTTGGCTTACACATTAGTTTATGACAAGAAAAGAAAACCCTGCCTGACAGTTAACCTCTGAATTTATGTATTTTTCAAATATTACATGTTTTTTAACACTGTAACTATTTACCATTCAAATAATCAAACCATTTGAGTGGAGGGAGGGGCTGTCCTGGATTTAAACCAAGCCACACCAGTAATATTTAAATACCTTATGTTGCATTTCAAAGTAACTGAAAATTTATGTTCTACTTACAAAAAAGAAATGTGAAAATCATGAATCAAAACAGTACCTCAATATTTTTACTGGCAACATTCTTCACAACAGCAGGAAAGAGTTCAGATGCTCTTTTTTTTAGAAAGAGAGTCTATTCAGACCCCAGTATGAACTGCAATCTATTTATTATAGGTTTCCCATCATTGCTGGGACCATAGAAATATACCACTATGTCCAGTTCACTTCTATAGTGACAGTGTCAAACGCTTTTCTACCCAAGTTGACCTGGTACAGCAACCCTCCCAATCTCAGCTTCCCACATAGCTTGGGATGATAACAGGAATCCAACATTATGCCCTGCCCTAGGTTAATGTGTCTGGCAAACTTTTCTGCCTAGGCTGGCCTTAAACTATGGTTTTTCCATTATCAGTCTCCCAAGTAGCTAGGAAAACAGATGTCAACCACATGAATCTGCCTAACCTTTTAAATTATTTCAAGTTACAGTTCAAATACTCCTTCTCCAAAGCCCTCCTTTTGAATTTTATTTATATCTTTATTTTCTCTTAACCCTTATAACATGATGAAATGGCTGTGGTTATAACTCAGTGGTTAAGCATTTACTTAACATAATGGCCTTTTTCCTATTAAAGACATTGTTAGTGAACCTTTATATATACATATAAATCATGTGTTAATATCTTCTTCAATTACAAATTAGTTTTAATTAGCATATGATTTATTTCTTTCTCAAAGATATGACATGTTAAAAAAGAATAAAATTATGCTATCTGGCAGAAAACAGATGGAATAAGAGATAATCAAGTTAAGTGAAATAAGCCAGATTCAGAAAGGTAAGTACTGGGAAGAGGAAGGGGACAAAAGGGAGAATGAGGGAGAAAGTGACTCTGATAAAGATATAGTATATAAATGGATAGGTTAACATAAAACATGAACAGAAAGGAATAGGTAGAAATGGGACAGAGAGAGAAAGACAGACAAATACTATATTTTTTCTCTAATATATTAGTTTAGATTAGTTTAGGGTCATAATAAAATCCATATAAATTTTTTTCTTTTTGGTCAGCCATGGGACTTGAACTCTGGGCCTGGGCACTGTCCCTCAGTTCTTCAACTCAAGGTGAGTGCTCTACCATTTGAGCCACAGTGCCACTTCTGGTTTTCTGGTGGTTAATTGGAGATAAAGAGTCTTTCCTGCCTGGGCTGGCTTTGAACCACAATCCTCAGATCTCAGCCTCCTGAGTAACTAGGATTACAGGTGTGAGCCACTGGTGCCTGGCAAAATGTTTTAAAGAAAGTTGACTGTTAAATAGCACAGCTTCTACTGATTTATATATCTAACACAAATTGCACAACACTATGAAAACTACACCAGAAATCAAATTGTCTCAAGAAAGCTTGCAGATGTTTTATGTTACATGTGAGACATCTCTTGGAAAGAATCACTCTTTAGGAAGTAGACAGCAAGAATAAAAATGAAAGAAAGGGAAATGAAGATAAGTGAGTTGTAAAGATAATATACTTAAGATTCTACTCTATACTAAAAACAGGAAAAATCTTCCAATTCTCTAATAATACATATATGTTTTTATGTGTGTATACTAGACAGACTATATAAATGAGAATTCTGATTTTTACTGTTTTCAAATTATAAAAATCATCCCAGGACCTAGTACACTAATAACAAATAAAACTATGCATGGGATCTCTATAGCCAAGACAAAATTAAGGATATGTATAGACTATCTGTAGAAGAAAAAGTCATTTCACCTGAGTATGAGATCAGGATAGTCACAAGAGTTAGTCTTAGTGGGGTACAACATTCCATGTAATGTAACGGATCTTTAGTATTACTCGTGAAAGACCTACCTGTACAATTTCTGTATTGCATGGGCTGCATTTTTCCTAACATATGGTGATAAGTCAGCAGCAGCTTCCTTAATAGCAAGCATCATGATAGGAACAATAATTGGCACTCTGATACTTGACAGAACTCTCAAAGCACTTGCACGGATTAGTTGATTTGGATCCTAAGAACAGTGTAAAATATGCATCAAACTGAAAGTTCATAATTTTTAAAGACATCTTATGTCACATAAATTACAGGTGCTTACTAGAAATAGTAAACATATTAAAATAGCAAAAGTCAGTCTCTTAATTTAAAATGAGAAAGAAAAATAAATGTTTACGTCTCTGAACAAGATTTAAAGAAATGTTAAGATTATAATTTAAGTTGATTTTTATTACTAAATGTGCTGAGATTTTAGCATCCCTAAAAAGTGACTATGTCATAAAAAATGTCTTGTTCTCTACATATTTTCAATAACTAGTTAGTAGAATTATATAAACAATTCTTTGACACATGGAAATAATTATATTGCACATAAAGAAGCACACAGAAGCTAAAACTTACAAAGCAAAATTCTACCTGATTATATAAGTCATTTTCTAGGTGTATTAAGTAGGCTCTATAGGAGGCTTGGAGGCTTTTTAACTCTTTCAAGACACCACTGGGTTGTTTAGTGGATTATTGCTCCACTTCTTTAAATGACACACCTTCAACTGTGCAGAAACCTTGTAGCTATTTGCCTGCTTAGTTCAACATTTACCTTCAAAGCGCGCTGAAAAGTGCTTATGGACAAGAGTGCCAAATCCTGCTGTTCTTCAGCATATCGGACCAGATAAACATATACCAACTTCTTGATCTGTTTAAAAAAAAAAAAAAAAAACAACAGTCATTTACTCCAAGCCAGAGTGAAAATTTAAAACTCAGTATTTTCTATACCAAAATTCATTTTCAATTTTCCTCAGGTAAGTAATGGAACCCAATAGTCACAGAGCAGGCTGCAGGATAATGACTGGCAACAGAAAAAGCTTGAGAAGTAGGCACTTTCATAATTCAGTCTATAACAGTAACATCCTGTCAAGATATCCCTTCCTAACAAAGGAAATTCCTGAGCAAAGCCCATACAAGAATATTAAAATGTTAACTGATTGAGAAAATATTTCAAAAATCAAAGACATAAGTAAGAAGAATAATTTAAGCCCTGCTCTGGTATTGGAGCTTATGTTTCTTCATCTATTAAAAGTTGCTGGAGCCTGACTCTTCATATGCTATTATTCATAATCCAGCATATATATCTAGCTCAATAAGAATGTGTGACAATGACAACTTAATGTAATAGAAATTCCAAAAATGATTAGATATGTTTTTTGAATGTCATTTTTAAAGGCAATACAACTACTAAATTTTAAAGAAAATAATGAATGGAAAAAACAAAATAAAAATTAGATTTTGATCAGTTTTAATTTCAGTTGCTTCCTTCTATCTCATAACCCCTAACTCCTTAACCTCATTATTGAGGTATCACTATTAACAATCTAATAAGAAACTCACTTCTTTAGTAAAAGTGAGAATGACTTCATTCTACAGATTTATTATCAATGTACTTCCCATCTAAATTTATTATCAGCCTCTGTATGCTTCGTGTTTAAACCAGTAGTTCTCAAATTTCAAAATCTGCATAATCCAAAAACAAATGTGTTAAATAAAATGATTTTACAAAAAAATAGGTTTAAAAATTAGGTCACATTGTTTTGTAAGATAGGAATCAATATAAACTATAGCTAATGTTTTAGATTATATTTATGTTTTTATTCTTACAATTACAATTTTATACGTATTTCTCTAATTCAGGTATGAGAAACCTTTTCTCTGCCAAGGGCTATTTGGATATTCATAACATCATTTGTAGGCCATACAAATGTATTAATACAGGAACATGCTACAGGTAGCCAACAAGAAGCATATGTGTCTGTCCTGTCAAGTACCAAATAATCTCTCAGAACTTATATGACTAACAGTCTGGAAGTTCCTTATCCTTCCTAATTGTTTAAAGATGAGTAACTTTCTCCCCAATTAGATTTTGATTTTCTAAGCCTAAAACAGTATTAGAAAGGCATTAATACTTAGAAAACCACTAAATTCTTGGTTGAGTGATTAATAGCAGTTTCCATATATCTAATCAAATACGTCAGATGTACAAGATGAGTTCTCTTGAATCTACCTTGAATAATATGCACTAAATAATTGCGTACTTATCTATTTTTTCAAAGTATATTGATGGTTTTGATCATCTTTCTGTATCTGGCACTGAAGAGCTCAATGACTGTCAGCTGTGTCATATACCAATACAATGGTTAGCTGATTTTTTCTTTAATGAAGACTTTCCCAATAGATTACTACATCTAGGGTCTAACTTCCTAGGTAGGAAGTTATTGCATAGCAATGTTTAGAAGGCCACCAATAGAAGTCGTAAGTATTGGAAAATTGGTCCTAAAGTCTTTAACTTCCTTGATTTTTTGTTGTTTTTACTGTTCTTTTGTTTTTAAAACTCACTTAAGGTAGCCTTTTCATCTCTAATTATACTCAGATTTTACATTTCTCTGGAAGGTTTAAAAGAATCATTGCATCTACTCTGCTCCATTTCTTTGACATTTCTCAGCAACACCTTTATTTATCATGTAACTGTACAACCAGCTTTAAAAATGTATTATGAACTCCAGAATATATCTAGCAGTTTATAATGGCAATATTGAAACATTCAGAACCACTGCTGAGCTAGCAGGCATGGCTATAATTACTTACTATTGGAAAAGGATTTCTGTGACTGTTATGGCAAAAAGCATAACAATATTAAATCACAGAAGGTTGCAAAACACTAAATTTGTTCTAGTTCTCTTATAAGAATCAATCAATATTGACCACAAGAGGCCTATGCACTGACTGGATGCAGGTGTGCAGAGAAAGCCTACTTTCCCTGAAACCATTCTGTGACCAGAAATGGGAGTAGTTAAAGCTTCGTGACTACACCATTCTCTGATCAGTTACTTTCATTCAATGTTACAACACTCTTTGCTGTAAAGCTAATCATAGCAGAGCTCCAGTAGTCTGGAAAAACACAGGCAGATATGTTTAATTAGTTTATCAATACTAGCACATCAAACTTCATGAGTTATTGACTAAGCCTTTGATTATTTTTGTACTATAACCACTGATTGCTTACTAGGTCACTTTTGTTATCAGCTGACATCTGATGGCAGACGACATACATCAGTTCACCAGTGTGTGTAAGGTAGTATGTACTTATAAAAATGAAATTTTGCACATGATAGCAAAAAAAGATCAACTCTCGCAACACAAATTTTAAGAAACTTATATCAGTTTGCCCATAACATGAGATTAAGCACATTTCAAAAAAAATAAAGTTTTAAAGAACAAAAGCAGTCCAAAACAAATAAATCAGTAATTAATTATACATTGGCACTTGTTACAAAACTAGGCAACATACTAAAATCTAATCGTAACAGTGAAAATTATGCTCATAGGAAAGTTCTATTATTACTATTGAAAAATATACTGAAAATTATAAACAACTATAAATAAAATATTCAGTACAAAACTTTCTGTCTTCAAAACTAGAATTTCACAGGAACAAGTTCATTTAGTACTGATTTCCAATAGACCTTGAGAGTTTTTAAAATTGTAACAATACCAGATGTTAAAGAGAGGTTAAAAACACAAAGGTAGAAAAAAGAACTATCAATGGTAAGGATCACACTGAAAGGAAACAATCTTTTTTTTTTTGGGGGGGTGGGGGAGGTCGGGTCGTGGGTTCTGAACTCTGGGCCTGGGCGCTGTCCCTCAGCTCTTCAGTTCAAGGCTAGCGCTCTACCACCTGAGCCACAGCACCACTTCCGGCTTTTTTCTTTTTTTGCTTATGTGGTGCTGAGGAATCGAACCCAGGGCCTCATGCACACAAGGCAAGCGCTCTACCACTGAGCCACCTTCCCAGCACCATGGAAACAATCTTAAGAGGAATCGTGTGGCCTCCACCAAGTAATTTAACCCCTTTGCCATCTTGTCCTGTCATTTTGGCCAAGGTAACAGAGGAGTTAAATTGCCTAGAGAAACAGTTAAAATAATGCAGCAATAACAGAACCAACATCACAGGGTCAACAGTGAGAATAAAATGAGTGCATCAGTGTCAGGCACTAAGAACCTTGCACAGATATTTTTTTTGCTGGTCCAAGGGCTTATACTCAGGGCCTGGAGACTGTCACTGAGCATTGTGCTCAAGGTTAGCACTCTACCACTTGAGCCACTGCTGCACTTCCAGCTTTTTGGTGGTTAACTAGAAATAAGAGTCACGAAATTTCCTGCCTACCTGGCTTCAAACTGAGATCCTCAGATCTCAGCCTCCTGTGTTATTAGGATTATAGTGGTGAGCCACCAGCATCCAGCTAGATTCTATTCTCTTGGTAACACTAAGACCAGCTTCACCTACACCTCATGATTTTTCTAAGTTAAATTTTGATTTTTTTTTCAGCAATTTGGACTTTCTTCTACCAGTAGCCATAAACTAAATTACATATCAAATTAGAAGCTCAGGTAGTATGACCATAAGACATCAAAGAAAGGGTATGTTTAAAATGATCAATTCAGAATTCTGGATAAAAAGCAAAGAAATATCTACTAAATTGTGATTAAAAGTATAAATATTGAGGGAAAAACTGGGAGTGAGGGAAGGGATGACATTGTCCAAAAAGAAATGCATTCATTGCCTGACTTATGTAATTTATGTATATCACCTCTATAATAACAGTAAAAAATAAAAATTAAAAAAATTGAAAACAAAAATGTGCAAAAATTATATAAATATCTCCCAATTATTAACTGATATCTTAGAAATAAGTTACAATAAGCTACTATAATCTACTTCATATTAGAAAAAGGTTTACTGGAGAGATGTTCAAATAAAAGAATCTACTATACATCAGCTGTGTTTCTGTTATCATAGCAATGTATTATACAACTAAAGTATGACCCAGGTAGTCTTTTCCTTTGCTCTACTTAAATATTCTACTGCCATTATCAAGCCATGATTCTTTTATTTACTATACATAAAAAGAACTGTTTAAATGAAATCCTTTGTACAACTGATTGATGCCAATTTTTTTAAAAGATTGTAGACAGAGGCTGGAGATGTAGCTTGTCCAGCATAAACAACGAGTTCAAGTCCCACCATCACCAAACAAAAAAAAATGAAAAAGATTATGAACATTGTAAGTATGTAACTAACAAGGATTCAGTAATATTTAAATACCTTATGTTGCATTTCAAAGTAACTGAAAATTTATGTTCTACTTACAAAAAAGAAACATGAAAATCATGAATCAAAACAGTACCTCAATATTTTTACTGGCCACATTCTTCACAACAGCAGGAAAGAGTTCAGATGCATTTTTCCCTTTTGCAATCATCTGAAAAATAAAAGATGAATATTAGAGCAGAAATTTCTTTTAGATAAGTTATTTAAAAATAAAATAGATATTATGGAAAATTCTACATACACTAAATATTTGCAAAATTGTGACATCAAATAAGCTATGTAAAACAGCCAAACTCTTCACCCACTCACCCAATTTATCTCAACTATCCATAACGAAGACTAAACACTGCTGTAAGTCAATATAAATGCATATTAAGAAAGAATTATATGGCAATCTAAGATATATTTTCAAATATGTACAATATTTTTTTCCAGCTGGTCATGTTGTAAATACTTTTAAGTATTTGTAGTGTTTTATTTTTTATTTTCCAATTTCTTACATGAAAGATGTAGTGTATTTGCAATAGGAAAAAAGAATGTTACTAAGAACAAACTGATTTTCATGCAGTTGGTTTTCATAAGTTCTACTTGTTCAACCATTATTTTCAAAGTTCCTATACCCAGAGCTTCTTCCTTAACCTGCTGAAATTGAGTGTGACACCATCTCTTCAAATCTCTGAGATGATTCTGAGATTTCATTCACTCTCATGACTGTCAACTTCTATAGGCAAGATTCAATTCGTCAAAACTCTGAGCCCAACTTCACCTCTCTCATGAGGCGCCATTAAAAGTCTCTCATCGCAAAGATGCTGTCGCTAAATCCAAACTATTTTTCAAGATGATATGCCACTGATGGCAGAATTTCCTATTTCTATCAATTCTTTCCAAATAACAGAAACCCTCTTTTTCCCCCTCATATATACACAATAACTAGGCCTTGTTACTTGCACTTATATTAATCCCTTTAAACTGCTACTATTCTATGCCAACAGTACCTCACAAGGGACTTTTCTATCCATACTGTATATCATAGACAATCTAATATACTTAAAATTATACTCTGGGAGATGAGGTTAATCTCCTGTGGTAGAATATACTAGCATGCGTGATGCCCAAGGGTTTGATTCCTGATACTTAGAAACAAAAACTAAAACTAAAACCCTTACTTTCTACATATCAGCTCTCCCTCAAAAGATTTCAAAACCTCACAACTATCTAAAGTCCAGGCCAAACTATTTCATTTAACACTCAAATACCTTTTACAATATACACGACCATCCAATCTTTTTTTTTTTTTTTTTTGGGGGGGGGGGTTGGGGGGGAGTGTCCAGTCGTGGGGCCTGAACTCTGGGCCTGGGCGCTATCCCTCAGCTCTTCAGCTCAAGGCTAGCACTCTACCACTTGAGCCACAGCGCCACTTCCAGCTTTTTTCTTTTTTTGCTTATGTGGTACTGAGGAATCAAACCTAGGGCCTCATGCATGCAAGGCAAGCACTCTACCACTGAGCCACCTTCCCAGCCCCAACGACCGTCCATTCTTAAGCTCCTCAACCTAATGTTTTACCCCAATACTCTTACCCAATCAAAGCAATCTTGCTCACTAACAAAATATTATCCATTTCTAAGTTGAACTCTTCTACCTATGGTCTATCAAATTCTACTCATTGTCCCTTGTTAGCCACCTTTTAACAGCACATGCAGAAACCAAATTTCCAATCTTACTATGCCCTGGAGTTTACAATCTACACTTTTCATTTGTAATTCCCTATATACTACCATGTATTTATATTATTTTCATTTTATACTTCTCTGTAGTCTCATTTCCTTAGCTCATTCTCAAAATATGTTTATATATCTTTAAACAGTCTAGAATTAGGTAAACACAAAATGATTGTTTATAAATATCACAATAAGTGAAAATATAAAAGGCAATAGGTTTATTAATGACAAATAGTGTATACAGTATTGTATGAGTATGATACTTTAAGCATTATGAAGTGTGTAAAAATTTTTCAGTAAGACCTTTTTATATGACAGGTTTGAAACATCTGTTTAAAGGCGCCAGGCGTGGTGATTCTGTGACTCTTGCACTCAGGCTAGGCAGGAAGACTGCAAGTTGAGGCAGCCCAGGCTACATAGCAAGACCCTGTCTGAGAAAACCAAAGAATAAACAGACCAAAAAAAAAAAAAAAAAATCTCTTGACTTTTTTATACATTCTATTTCCTTACCTGCAACATTTACAGAAGACTCACAAAGTACTAATCTTTGCATGGTTTATAAACCTTTTCAATTTCTTATCTAAAGTAAGATGAGAGAAATCAAATGCCCTTGAAGGCCTCTTCCATTTATTACTGGAGGTTGAATTCAGAGCCTCAAACTTTCTAGGCAACACTCTACCATTGAAGGACACCCTAGTCCTGTTGCTTACAGCCTCTTTTTTCAGATAAGGGTCTTTTGGCCAAGCTGGTCTCAACCTCCATGCCCTGGGGCTCCACCACCCAAATACACAGGATTACAGGTGTGTACCACCATACTAGACTTACTTTTTGTTTGTGCCAATGCTGGGGCTTGAACTGAGGGTCTGAGCACTGTCTCTTAGATTTTTTTCTGTTCAAGGCTGGTGCTCTACCACTTGAGCCACAACTCTACTTCTGGCTTTCTGTTAAGAGTCTTATGGACTTTCCTACCCAGGCTGACTTCAAACTGTGATCCTCAGATCTCAACCTTCTGAGTAGCTAATATTATGGGCATGAGACACCAGTGTTCAGCTTTAGACTTACTTCTGAGATAAGATCTCAATAACTTCTACCCAGGCTGTCCTCAAACTGTGATCTTCCTGACTTTGCTAAGATCTTTTTAACTAAAGATAATTTCCTAGCCATATGAAAGAAATTTCAAAAAATTTCTGCACAATATTGTTCACTTGAAGTAACATCTCAGAAAAACACTACTCTTAAATAAAATCTTAAAGAATATAAAGATATAAGACATCACCTCTCCATAACAAAATTTAGTACTTAATTGTAGATGAACCTGATGAATCGAACATCGCCTAATTATCACACAGTTCTTGGTTCTTAGATAGCTTTATCTAACAGAAGTTAATAGTAACTGACAGTTGAATACCAAACAACAGACTACAGTATCTCTTCTCCAGAGGCTCTTAAACACACAAAAACTACCCAGAAAAGCCATGAAAGTTACTCTTTTCCTACTAGTTAGTGATATAGAACACCATCCCATGTGTTTATTGACTACTGGTATACTGTTCACAAATGTCTGAAGTCTTTTAACTACCTTTTCACTGAGTTAATCGCTGAATTATAAATGTTCTTTATGAACTAATATGTTAGATTTATTTTTATTTTTTGTCAGTCATGGGGCTTGAACTCTGAGCCAGGGAGCTGTCCCTGAGCTCTTCAGTTCAAAGCAAGTGCTCTACCACTTAAGCCATAGTGTCATCTTCCAGTTTTCTGGTAATTAATTGGAGATAAGAGTCTCACGGACTTTCCTGTCTGAGCTGGCTTTGAACTGCGATCCTCAGATCTCAGCCTCCTGAGTAGCTAGGATTATACGCTTCAGTCCCTGGCACTCTGCATATTAAATTTTTTAATCTATATTTTAGATATTAATTCTTAAACAGTTAGAGGATTTGCAAATATTTGCTCCATCTTGTAGTTGCCTTTTCACATTCTTGATGTAGTTCTTTGAAGCACAAAAATTCTGGTAAAATCTAAACTATGTTTTCTTTTGTTGCTCAGGTTTTGCCATCAGAACTAAGAAGTCTTTGTTATGTCCAATGTCATGGAGCCTTATTTCTATGTTTACTTTTTAGAGTTATATAGTTTTAGCTCTTACACTAGTCTGGGATCCATTCTGATTTGTTTTCATGTGGTTATCTAGTTTTACCAGCACTATTTTACCATTGGGTGTTCCTACACCCTTACCAAAAGTCACGTGAGCTGGGACTGGTAGCTTATACCTATAATCCTAGCTACTCAGGAGGTTGAGATCAGAGGATTGAGGTTCAAAGGCAGCTGGGCAGAAAAGTTGACGTGACTCTTATCTCCAATTAACTACCAAAGTGGAGCTGTGGCTCAAGTGGTAGAGAACTAGCCTTGAATGAAAAAAGCTTAGGAACAAGTGCCCAGGCCCTGAGTTTAATCCTGAGTACTGGCACAAAAACAAAGAAAAAATAAAAAAATAAGTTCATTTAAAGCCATGCACCTCTAATCGTAACAACTCAGGAGGCTGAGAGATAGAAAACTCAAGTTCCAAGACAGCCCCAGCAGCAAAATCCTAAAGACCAATTAACAGCAAGACTGGATGTGTGGCTCAAGTGGTAGAGGACTAGCCATGACCAAGAAAGCTGATTGAAAGTGTAAAACCCTGAGGTCAAGCCAAGGAATTGATAGAAGAAAAAAAAAAAAAAAAAAGACATTTGACCAAGTATGTCAAAGTTCTGGGTTCTCTATGCTGTTCTATTGGTCTTTATGTCTAGCTTTATCCCAATACCTCACTATTTTGATTACTATAACTTTGTAGTGAGTTTTTAAATGAGGAAGTATATATTTAATTTGTATAATAAATTTATTATACAAATGTATATCCAAATTTGTATATACAATATAGTATTTATATATACAAATTTGTATTTACAAATACTGTATATACAATCAATTTATTATACAAATTAACCAAATTTTCTTTATAAACTTCCTAAAAATAGAGTACATAACAATTACTCTTTCTGTCTTTTCTTTTTTAGGACATTATACTAGCTAGGCAAGTGCTTTGCCACTGAGCTACACCCTGCTTCTATAACAATTACTCATATGTAGCTACTTTTACATTTCTTTTAATACACTTATTTATATTTAAATTACATTTATAACAATCTAGTAACCCAGAATGTGAGAATATCATTATTTATCAGTCTGAAAGGAAGACAGAAAATACTATCAAATGCCACATTTTCAATTTTTAATTTTTTTTTTTTTGATCAGTCGTGGGGCCTGAACCCTGGGCCTGGGCACTGTCCCTCAGCTCTTCAGCTCAAGGCTAGCACTCTACCACTTGAGCCACAGTGCCACTTCTGGCTTTTTTCTTTTTGCTTATGTGGTGTTGAGGAATCGAACCCAGGGCCTCATGCATGCAAGGCAAGCACTCTACCACTGAGCCACCTTCCCAGCCGCACATTTTCAATTTTTAAAAATTGAAAAAGTTTTAAACGTTTCCAAAGACTATTGGCATGAAAGAGAGGAAGCAAGGAAGGAAGGAAGGAAGGAAGGAAGGAAGGAAGGAAGGAAGGAAGGAAGGAAGGAAGGAAGGAAGGAAGGAAGGAAGAGAGGGACTGAGGGATGATTAAAGGATTAAAAACAAAAAAACTTTAAGCTGTCAGGAGGCTGAGATCTGAGGATCAGAGTTCAAAGCCAGCCTGGGTAGGAAAGTCCAAGAGACTATTATGTCCAATTAACCACCAGAAAACAGTAAGTGGCGCTGTGGCTCAACTGATAGAGCACTAGGCTTGAGCTGAAGAGCTGAGGGACAGTGCCCAGGCCCAGAGTTCAAGCCCACGACCAACAAAATTAATAAATAAAAAAACTTTAAACAGGACTTGCTGTCTTTTTATTATTTAATTTACAGTAGTGAGCAGAGCAGGCATCTTTTCTTTACCATTATAAACTCATAATTCTTTCTATGTATGGATTAAGGTCTAATGTTTTATCTTTTTCTCTTCCAATGTTGTTAATTATCTGTTAAGAATTTCTTCAATTAATGTGGAGTTTTTTGCCAGCATCAGTTTGTCTGAGACATCTTCATACTTTTTTTCTTTTTTGGTCTTGGGCCTGAAATCTGGGCCTGGGCACTGTCCCTGAGCTCTTCAGCTCAAGCCCAGTGCTCTACCATTTGAGCCACAACGCCACTTACAGTTTTTCTGCTTATGTGGTGCTGAGGAATTGAATCCTGGGCCTCATGCATGCAAGGCAAGCACTTTACCACTGAGCCACCTTCCCAGCTCCTATCTTCATATTTTGTATCAAAAACTCTTTCCTTCGCTCAATCAATAAGCTTTTCTCAACTAAGTTTCTCTAAGTTTCTCTTGCTAGAAAGTTAGTATCTTTCAGAAATTAATAGCTGTATTTGCACAGATCATTATTTCTGCATAACTCCATTAATATTCTGGCTGATTTCACTTCCAGTATTATCCCTTTTCATTTCTACTCATTTTCTTCTTTACTGATCCAATTTTTCTATTATCCATTTTTTAAAATGTCACATAAGTTTTCATTGGGAAATAAAAACAACTACATTCTTTGATATCTGATCAATAAACAGATGCAGGCATATTTTGAGAGAAACAAAATTATCAGTCAATGATCATGATGCACATCGGTAACTTAAACAGGAATCTGTAGACTGAAGAGCTGTAGTAAAGTTTGTACATTATGCAATTACTGAGTTAATATACCATGGTAACTGAAATTTGAACTGTGTTATTGAAAGACTGGTGTTCTTTAAATTGTGGTCCTTGAATTTCCTATTCATGCAAAGTAAGAACTGTCTGCTCATGTTATTAATATTGAAAAATAAACTTACAGGATCCTCAAAATTTCCCCCAACATTACCAAATGGCATAAACCAGAAGGCAAGAATCATGTCATTCACATTCACTCTTTAGCTACAACTAGTCCTTTCCTATCTTTCCCTACTGATACCCGAAATTGTGTTTCATAAGTGGGGTTTGGAATTTAACATAACAAGAAAAGAATGAGAATTTAGGCTCTAATTTGTGGCACTTCTGACACATTTACTTCATTTGTACTGTTCTTTATTGCAATAGAGTTTATTTGTATAATTATGCAAGGATACTACACTTTTCTGTTATTATATTAAAATAAACAAAAACAAAACCAACAATGGTGCTGACAAAAAGGCCAGCCTAGGCACACAAATTCACAGGACTCCCTATCTCAACCAATGGCTAGGATGGTAGCACACACTTTTCATCCCAGCAACAAAGGAAAGTACAATAGAAGGACTGCAGTCCACCCCTGTACAGACATAAAGCAAGACTATCTCAAAAATAACCAGAATAAAAAGGAGCTGGTAGAGTGGCCCAAGGACAAATAGCAAGCACCAGGCCCTGAGTTCAAACTCCAGTAGAACCCTCCCCCTCCAAAAAGATACCATTACATCAACAATGTTTACTAATCTCAAGGCTATTAAATTAAGTAAGATGTTCTTACTGGTACTAGTATAGTTTGAAAAATAAAAAAGTAAATTCATAATTTCTTTTATATCATGAAATAACATATAAATCCTTGAGTATCTTTCTTGGTATGAGGTCAAATCATTCTATATTCAAAATGTTTAATTCTATCTTACAGAAGAAATATCTAAAAAGGTTAAATAGCTAATAGGTGAGGTTTTTGATATTCAATACTTCCTTAACTTATTAAAAAGGATAATCTTACTTGTGTATGTGTATGTACAATAGTGGGGACTGAACTACATTGATTTACTTGTTAGACAAGCAATCAACCACTTAAGCCACACCTTAAAGAGCAAATGAATATTATTTTCATATTATTTAACATAATTAACAAAATATCTATTTTTTAATTAAAAAATAATCTAGTATTTTACCTACCCCAACAATCCGTTTCATAGCCTCCAACTTAGCTGAGTCTTTGTTGCTCTCCAACATTTGTTTTAGGTCTTCATTCCTGTTACAAATGAGAAGAAAAACAAACTCCCATATTTGGACTTTTACAAAAGATATAACACTTTCGTAAAGATTAGAAATAATGAAAGACAACTGTATTTTATTTATAAAGAAAACCTGTTTTTCTTGTTCCATCCTACAAATATCAATGGTTATGTTATTATAAAGCCCACCAAAACATGAAAGAACATAAAGAGGAAACCTCTTCCCAATACTCCTTAATTCTGAGAATAAAACAAATTTTAACATGTAAATATGAGGAAATGAACCACAGAAATGAGCAATAAGAAAGAAAACAAAGCACAGATTCAAAAACTGCTCAGAATCAGAGGGATGGAGGTTGAGGGAGATGGGACACGAAGAGGTATTACACAAGAATAAGACCTTTCTTTCTTTCTTTTCCAAGGTTGTTTGTTATGTAAGACATCTCTAAAAGGTAGTATATAACAAATGTCTTTACTAAGAAGTTACAAAAATGAGAACAAAGAACTGCGTACCAACAGTTTTTTTTGGTCATGGCTAACTTATAAATTAATTCTCTCCTAAAATTCTATCAATTCACCTTTACCCCACTAAAATTTGCCATTTGTAATCTACAATAATTTTCCTAATCAAGTAGAATATTTAAAATAGTGATATAGCTACACAGAGTTCTTAGATGACATTAAAAATGTAGACAATAAAATAAAATGTTGATTAACTGAAGCTCATCAATTTTTTTTTAATCTCTTACTCTATGAATCATCCTATTAAAATTTTGGACTGGGCTGGGAAGGTGGCTCAGTGGTAGAGTGCTTACCTGGAATGCATAAGGCCATGGGTTTGATTCCTCAGCACAACATAAGTAGAAAAAGCTGAAAGCGGCACTATGGCTTAAGGGGTAGAGCGCTAGCCTTTAGCTGAAGAGCTGAGGGACAGTGCCCAGACTCAGAGCTCAGGCCCCATGACTGACAAAATAATAATAATAATAAAATTTTGGGTTATAGAATGGCAAAAATATATGCAAACCCATATAACTTGAGTATAAAGAGAAGTCTTTAAATTCAACAGTTAAAAAATTAAATAGGGCAGAAGACAATGCTATGCATCCCCCTCCTCCCAAAATTCATATTAGCACCATAAACCTCAATATGACTGTCTTTGGAAATAGAGCCCTTAAAGAGATCATTAAGGTTAAATGAGGTCCTAAATTTGAGGCTGTAATCTAACATAAATGATATCTTTATAAAGGATGTATATGCCCAGAGGAAAAGCCAAATGAGAACAAGGTGAAAACACAGCCATCTGCAAGCTAAAGAAAAGGGAAGCAGAAGAAACCAAACTTACTAAGCACCTGGATTTTGGACCTCTATTTTCTAGAATAATAAGCAGTCATTTTTTATTATTTAAGATACTAAGTCTGTGGAATTTTCTTATGATACTTCTAGCAAATTAATGCAGATTTTACTACTAAGAAGTAATTTGCTGTAACAAGTACCTAAAAACATAGAAGTGGTTTTGGAACTGGGTAATGGGTAAAGGATATGAGTTTTGAGGTGCATATTAGAAAAATCTTAGATTGCCTAAGACAGACTGTGCGTACAACCACTCTGGAAAATTAGGAGTTTCATACAAATTTAAACACATACATGCATGGGACCCAGTCTTCCCTCTCCGAAAAAAACAAAAACATATGGCTTACACATGGCTTACACAAATAATTACAGTAGATTTATTCATAATACTAAACAACTTGAAACAATCAATGTTTTTCAGCAAAATGTTATTTACTCATACATACTACTCAGCAATGAAAAAGAATTACCTACTAAACCAATATACTGAATGGAAGAAGCCAACAAAAAAGGGCATGACTTGATTCATTTATAATTCTAATTGGAAGTGACAGAAAGCAAATAAGTGGTTAACTAGGGCTCTGGGAAAAGGTAAAGAAGAAGGGAACATAAAACAATGTATTTCATAAGATGATGTAAATGTTCTCTAGCTTAAGGGAACTTTCTTCAAAATATGCCTATATTTGAGAAGTGTATTAGGTATTGGATAGATAGGCTACCATTTTACAAACTTTTAAACTAGCCAAGCACCAATGGCTCACACCTGTAATCCTAGTTACTCAGGAGGTTGAGATCTGAGGATAGCAGTTTTGAAGCTGGCCCGGGCAGCAAAATCCGTGAGACTCATATGTCCAATAAACTATTCAGAAAGGCCAGAAGTGGAGCTGTGGCTCAAGTAGTAGAGTACTAGCCTTGAGTTTAAAAAAAAAAAAAAACAAACACCTCGGGGAACGCACCCAGTCCTTGAGTTCAAGCCACAGGACTGGGCAAAAAAAGAAAGAAGGGGGGGGAGGGAGAGGAAGGAGGGAGAGAGGGAAAGAGAAAGAGACAGAGACAGAGACAGAGAGAGAGAGAGACAGAGAGAGAGAGATCAAACCACTGAATTTTATTTTACTGCATCAAAGAAAAGCCTTCTAAATTACTGTAGGAAACCTGTCAGGAAACTCAGCTTATAGTATCTTAAGTTGTCATTAACTACTTGCAAAAATTACTAGTTTATAAGTAGTAATCTTTCAGCAAACACTAGGGCAGTAAAAAGAATTTAAAAAAGAATCAATACTAAAATTTTGCTGCTAGCATTAGAATTTTCTGGGACTAGCCATGTTAGCTGATCAGAAACAAGTTTTTCTGAGATCTTCAAATAATCTCATTTTAAGAATGACCAAACATGTTTTCCTTCAACTATCTTTGAGTAAAAGTTGATATAGTAACAAAAATCAATACTACACATAACACCTTTATGCAACATAATCACCAAATAAAGCCTTAGCTTTTCAGATGAAGTTTAAATGTTATTCAGAAGAGCTTTTATACTTCAAATACTAGCCTTAACAAATTCTCATCTCAGATATAAACATTTTACAAATTTAAGTCTAATGTGGGCAGTGAGCACTTACCAAAAATAAATAACAAGGGCTGGAGTTTCAGCTTACTGGTACAGCATTTGTTCAGCATGTGCAAGGACGAGTTTAAATCCTTGTATTACAAATAATAATAATAAATTATTGATCAGGGCATTATAAGCTAAATTGTTTCTCTCTGCCTCCAAATTAGTATATTCAGATCATATCCTCCAGTACCTCATACCTGACTATGTTTGGAGATAGAGACTCTAAAAAGGTAAGTAAGTTAAAATAGGGATATATAGGTGATCTTGTATCAACATGATTGGTATTCTTACAAGAAGTGATTAGGACACAGACACACACAAAGGAATGACAACAGAGAGACAATGCAAGAAGATGCCATCCTGCAAGCCAGAGAGACCTCCGAAGAAGCTGATCTTCTAGCCTTCAGATTTCTGAAAAAATAAATTTCTATTGACTAAACCATTCTGTCTGCAGTATTTTCTTATGTCAGCCTTGGAAAACTAATATACAGGTTAAATATTACAAACTGTCATGCAGCAAGTAAATAAAAGCTAAGCAAGCTGAGAGTCAATGGCTCACATTTGCAATCCTAGGATGATACCTGGAGAATCTCAGTTTGAAGGTAGTCGAGACAGAAAAATCTGTGATACTGAACACAAAAAAAAATAACCAGCAAAAAGCTAGGATGGAGAATGAGGTACTGAGTGTAAGTCTCAGAACCAATGTGTCCCCACTAAGCCAAAAGAAAAAAAAAGTAACATTTTTTCCCAAAAAAGAACAAAAGATATAAAATCTATTATGAGAGAAAATTTACTTTTACTTTCCAAACAGCTCATAAAGTTTAATACAACAACCACATGTGGGAGACCTATTCTTTTGTAATTAAAATAGTCAGAAACTATATTAATAAAACAATATATAAGAACTGTATCTGAAAAATATATAGCTACTAAATATTAAAATGCTAAACAAGTTCACTGTAGTAAATTTAGAAACAATACTTCTCAAGCTCTTCCATACTGCACAGGTTACAGAAAAGAGAGAGAAATTAATGGAACCAGAGACTTCATTCTCTTCTCATTTTTGCTATTTCACCATTTTATTTAATGACTCTATACACTTTTCCTTTTGTTGAAAACATAAATAGGAATATCATAATCCAGACCAGCATGGACAAAATGCAAGATTCTATCTCAAAATTAACCACAGCAAGAATGACTGCGGGGGGGGGAAATGGCTCAAGTGACAGAGCACCTGTAAGCAAAAGGACCTCAGTTCAAACCCCAATACCACCAAAATAATAATACTTCATAGAGGTAAGGGAAAATGGAAGTAATTAAACAGGAACCAAATTAAAAAAATGTGAAGAAAATAATTTTCTTCTCCTGCTTATTCACTTTTTCTTTAACTAAAAATGTTCCCTCCACCAGTGTTACCTGGAGAGACAAGAGCAATAAAGAAAAATAAAACATCAATTTTTAGGATATCTCAACCTCTAGCCCCAGACATAATTTTATTCATGTCCTAATGGAAACTTGGTTTGTTCCTCTTAAGCCCTAGTTGCCAGAGTCCCTATCCAACCACCTTCAGGTCCTGACCTACCCTCTGAAACCAAAAACAGGATCCTGGTATGAAAGCCAAAGGTCTTACACTTCTTGTTGAACATAAAAGGTAGACTTCAACAGCAAATAACAAATGTCTTAGTCACTTTAAGTCACTCTTCACTATATGAATTACAAATTATTACATAAATCTTATATACTAAGTTTTGTTAAGCATCAAGATAGTTAATTCAAATAACATTAAATAAACAACATTTTCATACCTCTTTGCCAAAAACAAATACTTGTTTCAAATGCACACATGTGCATACGTATATTTTTCTATTTACCAAGTTTTTCACTTATCTAGTTACCTAAAGCTTTCTAGTGTTCAGTATTAGAATAGCAACTTTATTTTTACATAAGTGACATCTTGTGGTGTTAAATGGTATAACTTTTCATGTTCAAAATACACCTACTTTAAATTTCAAAGAACAGAGTTTACAAAACTGACAGGTTAAATCTTATTACCACAAAAGTTACTTTAATATAGTATCACAGTAAAGCAGTTATAATCAAAAATGCAAAAATTTTACCAATTATATGTATAGGTATTATAACTTTTATACAGTACAAATTACCTCAATTTTTTTTATTACCTCAATTTTTTAAAGTCTAAAATCCACATCATTAAAACCACCAACTAGTTAGGGCACTGGAGGTTTCATGCCTGTAATCCTAGCTACTCAGGATACTGAGCTCTGAGGATCATGGTTTGTAGACAGTCCCAGCACATAAATCCAAAAGATTCTTATTTCAAATTGAACAGCAAAAAGTCTAAAGGAGGTATGGCTGGTAAAGAAACAGCCTTGACCAAAAAGAGCTAAGCAAGAGTGTAAGGCCATGAAATCAAGCCCCAGTAAAACTTTTGCAGGAACTGGTAGCTTACACTTGTAATCCTAGTTATTCAGGAGGCTCAGATCCTAGGATCTCTATTCAAAGTCAGCCAGGGCAAGAAAGTACTTGAAATTCTTTTCCCCAATTAACCACCCAAAAAGCTGGAACTGGAGCTGTGGCTCAAATGGTAGAACACCAGCCTTGAGTAAAAAAAAAAACTAAGGGACAAGACCCAAGTTCAAGCCCCAGTACCATTACAAAAAAGAAAAAAAAATATTCATGTGTCTTTGTACCCACTCTTTAACATTCCCCATCCATTTCCAATACTTGATCAGCTTTCTACTGCTAAGACAGTCTTTTCTAAACTTTCATGAGACCATACAACACTTGATAGTTTATCTTCGCTCACAAAAGCGAAAGTGATTTATTCATGTTACTGCATTCATGTTATCGTCTTTCTAACTTAAATCACATAGATCTACATCGTTAATTTACCCATTTAATAATGTATATGTCGTTTCTTTCCAGAATTTTACTATCATGAGTAAAGTATCTATGAATAATTATTTAGTATGTTTTAGTTATTGTTTTTTTTATTTGTTTGTTGAGACATGTTCTTGCTATGCAGGTTGATTCCAAAATCAAGATCCTCTTGCTTTAGCCTCCCAAGTGTGTGAACTACCAGGCTCAGGTTTTTTTGTTGTTGTTCTTGTTGTTGTTTTTAATTGTAAAGGTGATGTACAAAGGGCTACGGTTACTAAAGTCAGGTAATGACTACATTGCTCTTTGAACAATGTCACTCTTCCCTTATTTTCTCCCAGTTTTTTCCCTCCCATACCCCTCTACACCACAAGTCATACAGTTCATTTTGAACAGTGTCTAGTGAGTATCACTGTTGCATTTGTTCACCCTTTGTCCCACCATTTCTGTGCTCCCCCTTTTAACTGACATAAAAAAAGTGTACAAATTTATGGGTTACCATGTGATGTTTTGATACATGTATATATTGTATACTGGTTAGCTGGTTAGTTGATTTGTTTGTTGTGTTATGGGATATTGAACTTAGGTCCTTACAGCAAGTGCTCTACCATTTGAGCCATGAGCTCAGGTCTTTTTAATTTTGGATATTGTTTTTGGAGGAGGATCTTGTTAACTTTCCCCAGGCTGAAATGAATGCACTATCCTCCTCCCTCTACTACCTAGGTAGCTGGAGTTAAGTTACCACTCTTGGCTTCACTATTTCCTCAAAACTTAATCATGTGTTTGTGGTGAGAACTTTCCAGATTCTTTCTTTAGCTTTTGTGAAATATACAGTATATTATTACCCAGTCACTCTACTCAAGTAGTTACTAAGAAATGTGTGCCACAAATCCAAAAATGAAGGGAGTGACAAAAGTAATAGTGGTTTCCAACAAAGTATATCCCCCAAAAGCAGATATTAAAATCTTCAAATAGGGAAGTCACACCTACATAAGCCCTGATAGAAAAAGGGGGTGTCCGGTCAGAATGGCCCACATCCTAAAGCCAGCCAACAACAAATGCTTGAAAGGATGCAGAGAAAGAGGAACCCTATTGCACTGCTGGTGGAAATGTACACTTATACAACCACTTTGGAAAGTAGTCTGGAGGGTCCTCAGACAGCTAAATATTAACCTCCCTTATGACCCAGTCATACCACTTCTAGGCATCTATCCTGAATAACAGGAACCAGTAAACAAGGACACATGCACCTCTATGTTTATTGCAGCACTGTTCACAATAGCCAGGATATGGAGACAACCAGATCTCCCACCACAGATGAATGAATTCAAAAATTGTGGTACCTATACCAAATGGAATGTTATGCAGCCATTAGAAAGAACAAAATAATGGGAAATGGATGGAGCTAGAAGAAATCATGTTGAGTGAAGTAAGCCAAGAACAAAGAGATAATATGGGACATGGTCTCCCTGATAAGTGGATGTTAAATCCAAAATGTAAGGTGATAGGACAAAATTAACAAGACTTAAGAAACAAAGGACTTCCATTCATCTGGGTCAAATCACTACTAAATAACCCCATGTTGCTGATCACATATATGATATACATGTGCACACCGGAGGGAAGCCAGAAGGACAACACAGAACCTGAGGGAATCAGGGAAAAACATACAACAGCAGGACCCATCAGCTACACTGGACATTGATCAAAATGAACTAAGCTACTCAATGGCAGCAATGGGATGGAGGGAACAAGTGGGAAAGAGGGAACAGCTGATGCTATGCAAAACAAAAGAACTGTACATATCACCCAATGTGAAAGCAATAACTGTATTGTAAAGCTCATAGAAGTCATAAATGTTATAGATCATGATGGACAATTTGCCCCATGAAAGCTGGAATGTATTTGTGACTTTAACTAAGCATCACTATCCCAACAATACTGTGAAATTTGGGAAATTATGTAATCACTTAATCACAATAAAGAATTTGAAAAAAAAAAGAAAAAGGGGGTGTCTCTTTATGGTTTAAGAACCACTCAACTGAAAGATGCTAATACTCCACATGGTGTGGTGCAAACATGAGTGGATGTGAAAAAGATAGAAACTACAGTTAAAATTCACCTTTTTCTATGCTATGAAGCCAAAGTGGGGAGAGGGGGGCTGGTGTTCAAAATAAACATATGTAAACAACATTAAGACTTAGTAAAACTTGAAGTTTGGTTAGGGTGCACAGATAATGGTCAGTGCATTCATTTAGAAAGTACATATGTGAAGTTCAATCAGTCTCCACACAGGGTGCTGGCAAGCAAGGTTCAGATCTCACCAGTCTCAGCCTCCACCTGGCTGAGTCTCCTCCCTATCCCAATCCTCCTGAGAGGACTTGATCCTTATAGTATTCTCCAGAGGACAAGCAGAACCAACGTTACAGGGTATGTTCCTTAGAAATGCAGAGTCTCAGCCAGGTGCCAGTGGCTCACACCTGTAATCCTAGCTACTCGGGAGGTTGAGATCTGAGGATCACAGTTCAAAGCCAGCCAGGCAGGAAAGTTTGTGAGACTCTTTTTTTTTTTTTTTTTTAATTTTTTGGGTCCGGTTGTGGGGCCTGAACTCTGGGCCTGGGCGCTGTCCCTCAGTTCTTCAGCTCAAGGTTAGCGCTCTACCACTTGAGCCACAGCACCACTTCAGGCTTTTTTCTTCTTGCTTATGGGGTGCTGAGGAATCGAACTCAGGGCCTTATGCATGTGAGGCAAGCGCTCTACCACTGAGTCATCTTCCCAGCCCCTGTGAGACTCTTATCTCCAATTAATCACCAGAAAACCAAAAGTGGCGCTGTGGTTCAAGTGGTAGAGCCCTACCCTTGAGCTGAAGAGTGCAGGAACAGCACCAGGCCCAGAGTTTTAAGTCCCACGACCGGAAAAAAAAAAAAGAAAAGAAAGAAAGAAAGAAAAAAATACAGAGTCTCAGGCCCACCAGCCTCTGCTCAATCAGAGGCTGCATGTGAACAGACTGTGATACCATCTACATTCAGGATGGAGAAACTGTGCCTGAAGTCTGGGGAGCACTAATGTGAGACTCTACCTCTTCACACACCCCTCCCTTATGCTCAAGTATAAAAGTTTAACTTTGCTTAGTGTTTTTAGTTATCAAGTCAACCATTTATTAACTCTCTAAAAAGAGGAATCAGAAATTATCCAAGTAACTTTGAACATACTCCTGGTACTGATAAGATTAAAAAGTCAAAAATGTTATAGTCACTTCCTCAACTCTTGGTAATATTTTCTCCCTCACTCCTCTATTAAAACTCTCATAGAAGACAACAAATACCCTCCTAACTTAAAAATCCAATGCAAATCTTGGGAACATGTTTAAATTATTCTTTAAAAAATACAATTGATTACTATTCTTCTATCTTGAAATTCCTTTATTCGCAACTGTTTCTCCATTTGAATTTGACAATAAATAAAGGTTAGGAAACAACATTGCCCTCACCCATTTATTCTAATAAAAGAAATCACAAACCAAGGAAGTTGTAAGTCGTAAGCTAATATGAGAAGAAAGTAGAATAGAGGGAGAAAATGCAGAAGGGAGAAGAATAGTTAATGTAGCTAGGGTAATCAGAAGACTAAAAAGGGGACATCTAAAAAAAGGACTTACAGGAGGGAAAGTTAGCCTTGCAGATATAGTAGAGGGGGTGCTAAGAACAGTATAGATGAGAGAATACGGAAGTAAACAATACTAGAAGCTTTGGTATTTATTTACTTAGAATTCTAAAACCACTGTCAATGGAATAGTCATATTTAACAAGATCATTCTGGCTGCTACGTTCAGAATATAGTATAGGGCCTTCTATAACAGCAACTTCCATATAACAGATTAAACCTGACTGTATAAATACATACACACACACATATAAAATGCCAGCTTTTGAAGGCACAGGAAGTAAGACAGACAGAGGCAGAATGAAGAATGAATAGAAGCACACAAAGTGAGCTCTTCCTTAACTCTAGCTTTATCCCAAGTACATTTCCCACACTAGCATGTTGGAGATGAAAACCCAAGAGGTCTTGATTGTAAGTGACTGAAAAGGCAGATGTTGAAGTTCAGAGCTGTCACAGTGACTAGAAATTGAAGGACAAAATCAGAGAGGAGGGAGCCAATCAAAAGGTATACAAAAAACTATCCACAGATTCCCTGCAAATAATCAGTTCCGTTTCACAAGGCAGTATTTTCAAAAACCCAGCAGAAAATAATACCTGAGTAGAGATTTCAGCAACCATACACTGCTGTGAAGAGAAGCTAGAATACAAGTCTCTCCTAAGTAGAGGCCTTAGTAAACACCTTGCCATCTTCAAGAGTACAGAAGACTCACACAGAGAATTAAGAATGATATTCTAGGAGTTTAAGAAAAACTGAAATGAGAAAGACTGTAAATGCATAAAACTGAACTAAAGCAAGATCCAAGTGATCTGCTAAAACTATTTACCTATACACACACAAACGCGAGCGCACGCACGCACGCACACGCACGCACAAGCACGCACACACACGCACGCGCGCGCACACACACACATACACACACAAATATACAACCCTCTTCGAAAGAATATATCATCCAGAGAATCATCTTAAATACCCAGCATCTGAACAAAACTTAAGAGAGTGGGGCAGAGGGTACAGAACTCAAGGGAAAAAGGGTAAAGAAATAAGCAGTGGAGCTCACTAGACAGGGATGAAAGTGAACTATACAACTCATGGGTGGAAACAGGAGAGAATGAGGGAACAGAAGACACTATGCTGTAGGAAAGGAAATATACTCCTTACCTGATTCATGCTAACTGAAATCCCTCTGTAGATCACTTTTATAATAACATTAAAATAAATTTTTAAAAAACTTGAGACATGAAAAGAGGAAGAGGAGGAAGAAATAGAGCATGAGGAGGAAAATAAAAAAAGGAAGTGAAGGAGAAAGGAAAGAGGGGGAAGGGTTAAAAAACAACAAAGAACAAGCAGACATATGACAGATTCAAATACAGAATTACTAGATTTTAAAATAGTGACAAGGTGACCAAGAAAATGCTGAAAAGACGGACAAAATAGATGAAAAAACAGACACTAGCTTCAACTAGATAATCAGACATTCAGAAATTTAAAATACAAGCCAGGAGCTTGACTCACGCCTGTAACCCTAGCTACTCAGGAAGCTGAGATCTGAGGATCACAGTTCAAAGCCAGGCCAGGCAGGAAAGTCCGTGAGACACAATAAACTACTCAGAAAAAGCTGGAAGTGGCACTGTGGCTCAAGCGGTAGAGTGCTAGCCTTGAGCACAGAGAGGACTCACGGACAGAGACCCTAAATTCAAGCCCCAGAACAAGAAAAACAAAAAAGAAATTAAAAATACAGAATCTGCAATTAAGAACTCGCTGGAGCTGGGAATGAGAGGAGATCCAAGTAGGAAAGTGCTTGCCTAGAAAAAATGAGGCCCTAAGTTTAATCTCCAGTATCACAAAAAATAAAAGAACCAATTCATAGGTTTTACAGGCTTAACAGAAATGGAATTTGAACATAGATCAAGAGGAAATACACAAATTGAAACACAGAAAAATAATAGAATGGAAGTGGAGCTGTGGCTCAAAGTGGTAGAGCGTTAGCCTTCAGCATAAGAGCTCAGGGACAGCACCCAGGCCCCGAGTTAAGCCACACAGCCAACAAAAAAATAAAAAAAGGAGAAAGAAAGGAAAACACAGCAAAGCATCAAAGACATGTGGAATATAGTTAAAATATCTAATATACTTCAACTTATGAATATCAATAAAAGTCAGGCACCAGTGACTCACACCTGTAACCCTAACTACTCAGAAGGCTGAGATCTGAGGATCACGGTTCAAAGCCAGCATGGAAAGTCCATGAAACTCTTATCTCCAATTAATCACCAGAAAACTGTCTCTGTGACTCAAGTAATAGAGTGCTAGCCTTGAGCTGAAAAGCTCAGGGCCAGTGCCCAGGCCCAGAGTTCAAGCCCCAGGAATAACAACAACAACAACAAAAGAATATCAATAAGGAAAAAGAATGCAATAAAAGCAATATTTGAAAAGATTACAGTTAACAACTATATTTATGAATCTTAGCAAATTTTAGGAAAAAAGGAAAAACACAAAAAAACTTACACAAAACAGCAAAGAAAAATTAATGGTAATAAGAAAAATCTTAAAAGTAAAAATAAAAGACAACCTTAAGACAGGAGAGTAAACCTTCCTATAAAGTGGTAACTGATAATCTTATACTTTACCAGCCATAACATTTCTGATGCAACTACTCATGTCTGCCAAATAACATGAAAGCAAGCAGGTACAAACAACACATGAACAAATGGATGTGGTTATGTCCTAACAAATAGGCTGTTTGCTGATCCTAGCCTTAAAAAGATCAACAGTAACATGGAGAAGCATTATAGAGACCAGAGGATAATGAAACAATATGTTTAAAAGACTGGAGGAGGAAAAAGGCAGAGTTCTATACCCATTAAAAATATCCTTTGCAAGGGCTGGGAAGGTGGCTCAGTGGTAGAGCGCTTGCCTTGCATGCCTGAGGCCCTGGGTTCAATTCCTCAGCACCACATAAGCAAAAAAAAAAAAAAAAAAAAAGCCGGAAGTGGCGCTGTGGCTCAAGTGGTAGAGCACTAGCCTTGAGCTGAAGAGCTGAGGGACAGCACTCAGGCTCAGAAAAAAAAAAAAAGAAAAGAAAAAAAGAAAAAAAATATCCTTTGCAAACAGAAAGACTTTGAAAAAAAGTATATTAAGCAAAACAAGCCAGATGTAAAGAATCATAGGTTCCCTTATTTGTGGTAATTAGAATGTGCCTTCGACAAGTAAAAAGGTAAAAGACAAAAAAATTACACTTGGATATGATAAATTAAATCGGATTCTAATCATTCACACAGTGAGACCAAACAAGGATATTCTTAGGACAGAATCACAAAGGTTCAACAGCTATATGCATATCATCATATAAAATAATGTTACTTGAAATGGACTCCAAGAAATAGAAACAAGAAGTTTTTTGTTATTTTGCTTTTTGTTTTGGTTTCGGTTGGGGGGGAATTCCTCCTTTGTCTCTGTTTTTGATTTCTGTACCTTTTGTATGTAAATTTATCTGTCTTGGGAAGGGTAAGGGGAGCACAGAAATGGTAGGACAAAAGGTGAACAAATGCAGCAGTGATACTCACTGGACACTAAGTTGAAAATGAACTATACAACTTGTGGGGAAGACGGAGAGGAAGGGAAAAACTGGGAGAAAATGAGGGAAGGGGTGACAGTTTTGTAACTGCAACTCCTCTGAACATCACAGTAAGGAAAGGGAAATGGAAAGGGAAAGGGAAAGGGAAAGGGAGGGAGGAAGAGGTGGAGGAGGAAGGAAGGAAAGAAGGAAGGAGGAAGGAAGGAAGGAAGGAAGGAAGGAAGGAAGGAAGGAAGGAAGGAAGGAAAAAATCCTCTGAAACTGAAGGTATCAAAGCAATTTTAAGACAGATAAAAGCTAAAGACTGGGCTGAGAATATGACTTAGTGGTGGAATGCTTGCCTAACATGCATGATGCCCTGGTTCAATTCCTCAGTACCACGTAAACAGAAAAAGCAGAAGTGGAGCTGTGGCTCAAGTGTAGAACACTAGCTTTGAGCACAGAGAGGCTCAGGGACAGAGCCCAGGCCCTGAGTTCATGCCTCAAGACCAGCAAAAAACAAAAAGGCTAAAGATTGGCTTCCATGATATAACAGAGATACAACTTCAAAACGAAGAATTTTGAACTTGTATGCTCTACAGAGAGAGAGCTTGTATGCTCACTCATGCTCGCTCTCTCTCTCTCTATATATATATATATAATTCTAAACTTACAATTCTTATATAGGAAACAAAAACTTTATGCCTGAGCCAGCCTAGGCTATGGCCCTACTATTATTTCCCCTTGTCACTGGGGATGATTGGTGAGCACCAGAGTCCAACTATTATGCTTCCCCTATAGCAGGAAAACAGGCAAAGACCAACACACCCAATCGTAGAGTGAGAGAGAGTCTCTCAAACTTTTTTTGCCCAGCCTGGCCTCAAACCAGGATTTCCCCAGCTCTGCTCCTTAGTAGCCATGATTAAAGGCTTGAGCCACCACACTCAGCAAAAATCATATAACTTTTAAGTCCATCATAGAGAACTAGGGATTGGTAACAAAAATTAAACCAGACTTGTGTTTTGAAATCTAAAACTGAGCTAAAATTTACAACTGAGCTGTCAATTTTTGCTTTAAGACTAAGCATGTTAAAATATGTATTTAAAGAATTATAAAGTAATATCTGTATCTATATCTATACCCATTATCAATTTACAGTGTTGCCTCACTTCCTCCCTAATCTACAATCACCACAAGAGAAATTATAGAGGGTTTTTTAAGCTCAATTTTTTATGTAAAGAAAACTGATCACTGCAACTATAGTAAACACTGATTGTAATTACTCTCAATGGTAGTCTAAAACATCTGTGATACACTCCTGCACAAGTCAAAATAAATTCTATTTTCACTGACATTACTTTGACTGTATTTGGTTAACATTATCTCATGTAGATTCATCAGCTCAAAATTAATTAGTATCACAGAATAGTGCATCTCATCCAAACAATTCATCTTTGTTGGCTCAAATGCCTCACTGCTACTGGCAAGCCACCATAATAATGGGCATGGTGCCACTGTAACAGATGGGCATAAACACAGACATGCCAAAGAGTCAGTCTGTGCATCGAGTTTGAATATTAGTATTAGATCTTCCTCCAAAAAATTTATAAACTACTGTAAATATAAGTTTTCTATAACTATGCTAATAGGATATGCCAACTGAAAGCTAGATTAATTTTTAAACTTTTTCTTAAAAAACAAAACAACTTTCCAAGGCCACGGAAGGTAAGATTTCCATCTGATGAGTTTGGATCAGCTTTCTCTGTGGGGAATCAAGGAAACCAATGTGCAGTATCTACCCTAGATAAGCTCTGTCTCTGAAGGACTTGAAAAATTCAGCTTCTAAAAAGTTCCATGGCAATGTTGCAAGTTGAAAAAGTTTTAGAGATTTGTGGTACAACAATATCAATATACTTAACATTAATGAACTATAAACTTCAAAATGCTCAAGGTGGTAAATTCAATTTGTTTTTTTACTACAATTTTTTCTGAGTCACATGTCCTATCAAGTTTCCTGACAAAGGATATGTAAGTATAAAAACAGAAAAAGGATCCCACAGATTCCTACTTGACAGGAATACAATCTAAAAGTGCAAAACACTAATGTTTATATAACTTTTGTCATCTGCTTGAAAAATAATTCTTAACTATAATTATCCTGTTAAAACTTATTTCTACATGTAGTTTAAAAATTTTTGAAATATAAAACATACTCTATTGACATGTCAAAACATTTTGCTTTGAATATAAAAAAATAAAAGCTGTTATAAAATACAAACAATGATCATAAGAGATAACAGTTATCTGTGGTCACTATCACCCAAAATCATGTTAATAGAAAAGTATGATATAGGTGTAGATATATGAGAGCAGGCATATGGAAACAAAAGATTTCCAGACGTTTGGTTAAAATATTAATCTAAAAAAAGATAAAAGTCCTGAAATTCCAAAGTATGAGGGAATGAGTTCAGATATGGGAAGTAGTTTCCTACTTCGAGACCCTCTAGGCAATCATATACCTTGAATTATAGTGAAGACTAAAAGGAAAAAAAATTACAAGTATGTAGGCATGAAAGGTATGAAATCCTATAAAAATAGAAGACATGACCTATAAAAAGTGAACCTAACAGCATTTGGATGGAAGAATAGGATATGATGTCTGGTGGGGTGAAGAGGCCACCCACATAAAGATATTCATAGCTAATGTAATTATGAAAGACCCAAATCCAGAAATGTTACTGACTGAATAACTGGGGTCCAATCATATCACTAGTGAACAGCAGAGTATATGCTATAAACAATTCAGTCAATAGAGAGGTCTAGTTATGTGGGGCCTGGAGAACTCTAATGTACAAGGTTTGGCAGACCTAAAATGATGATGTAAAATGATGATGAAGATGATGATAACAGTATTAATAGTAATGGGTCATGAGATACTGTCTAGGAAAGAATCAATGGAAGGAGAAATACTGAGGAAATAAAAAGGATCAAAGGAGAGAGAGTGTGTGTGTGTGTGTGTGTGTGTGTGTGTGTGTGTGTGTGTGTGTGTGTGTGTGTGTGTGTGACAGCATTGTGAAATTCACCAAATGCTGGGAAAGAAAGGTAAGAATGGGAACATGAGGAAGGGGTGAATATGTTCAAAATGTAGGATCAAAGGAGTGTGTGTGTGTGTGTGTGTGTGTGTGTGTTGACAGCATTGTGAAATTCACCAAATGTTGGGAAAGAAAGGTAAGAATGGGAACATGAGGAAGGGGTGAATATGTTCAAAATGTACCAGGCATTTTTCATATGGAAATACCACAATAAAACATTAGAAATGTACACTAATTAAAAATGAAATAAAAAGAATAAAGTCATACCTCAGTGGTTGAGTGCTTATCTAGCACATAAGAGGACGTAGGTTTAATCTTCAGAATCACAGAAGGAAAGAAGAGTGACATTTTATAAAAAAAAAAAAAAAAAGGCTCACGTCTAAGATCAACAAAAATTTAGATTTGATTTTCTTACCATGATCTAATAAACAGAACAGAAGACATGCCTAAATATTGTAGAAAAGGCAAGCGGACTTAAGCATTCTTAAGGTATATAAGAGGGAGGATCAAGCCAGTGCATTTAGCTCATGCCCATAATCCTAGCTACTCAGAAAGGCTGAGATCTGAGGATCACTGTTCGATGCCAGCTTGGGCAAGAAAGTCCTCGGGACTCTTATCTCCAATTAAGCAGGAGAAAACTGGAAGTAGTGAGCTATGGTTCAAATTGGTAGAGTGCTAGTCCTAAGCAAAAAAAGCTCAGGGACAGCGCCTAGGCCGAGCTCAAGTCCCACAACAAACCAAAAAAAAAAAAAAAGAGGATCAAAAAACCACCAAAAATAAAAAGTACTATATAAAATATTACCGTATATTATTACAATTATAATGCTGGTTCTTATCCCCTAAGCCAAGAACAGAGGCTACACAGAATAGCCAGCCATTCCATTAATCTTTGATGGCATGGAGTGAAAGAGTTAAGTGACCAAAGTTTATTGTTGCCATCAGTTACCTAGACATATTTATTGACGTCACATTGTGTTCACCAACTTTAAGAGGGGAGGGGTACTCAAGTATTTATGCTTATAGTGAGACTTGATATTTCAATGAAGGAAAAAGAAGGAAATTAAAGCACAGGCAGGTATAAGGTTAGTACCCCAAATTCATGTCACAGAGTTCCATATTCTTGCAAGTTTAAATTGTGTTCAGTTTTCTAGCAGGAAACAATGACATTGTCAATAAAAGGAAGCAATGAGTCACACTGCCAGAAGAAAATAATTATTTCTGCTATTATACTTAATGCATCCACATGGGAAACATCTTCAGAAATAACCACTACTGGCTTAGCCTAAAAGTTATATAAAAATTTCAAAACAAATGCCTTTTTTTTTTTTACCACCCCATACTACAATCACTGTTCCCAAATCTTTGATAACAGAAGAACTCATCCCCTACATGCTTACTAACTGCACTTATTTTTTATGTGATTAAATATAGTTCATATAGTTGTTTCAGATGCTGGTGAAATATGACCTAGAAAAATAATAGGATGGAATTTAATCCTTTGAAATTTGAAAATATAAAGCAATGTCTAGTTGAAAATTAACTATGATTCTAAAAACATATGGCTTGAAAAGATATATCGTACTAAAGCAAAACAGATTGTTAAAAAGCTCACTGATTTTAACGGTGTTACAACAGTATAATAATACTGTTATATATCAGGCACTATTGTTTAAATATGTTAAATCTTATCATCTTAATGACTATTTAATTATTCAATATGCTATCCTCACCTCCATAAGTAACTAAAGACATAATGAGGTAAAGTAGCCTGCAAGCACCATTATTAATAACCTATGATAGGTTTTTATAACAGGCAGAGCAGCTCAAGAGTGGGTGTGACATCCTTTCTCAATAAACTACTTACCCTTCATCTTCCTACAGAAAAAGCAGGATTGGCTCTTTTCTCAAATCTTAGACATAATGCAAAGACCCCATATGATCAACCTGCATGATTCTCCAGTTGTATTCTCTTTTCTTGGCCTTTGTGCTGGTTAATCTTGATTGTCAACTTGACTAAATTGAGAAATGGTCTATGAATTTAGCAAAGCATACCTCTTATATGTTTGTAAAGAAGTATCTACAGACAATTAGTTTATAAGGGCTCCAACCTAAACATGATGAACTTATATATAGTAAAATGGCATTGAGGCTGGGAATGTGGCTTAGTGGTAGAATGCTTGCCTAGCATGCATGAAGCTCTGGGTTCAATTCTTCAGTACCACATAAACAGAAAAGGCCAGAAGTGGCTCTGTGGCTCAAGCGGCAGAGTGCTAGCCTTGAGGAAAAGAAGCTCAAAGACAGTGCCCAGTCCCTGAGTTCAAGCCCCAGGACTGGCAAAAATAAATAATATAATAAAATAAAATGGCATTAAGACATAATAAAACGTAAGAGTTAGGCCTAAATGGAGGAAATAGGTCACTAGGTGGATGTCCTTGAGGGTTATATCTTGCCCTGTCTCTTAACTGTATCCCCTTCTCTCTGCCCTCTATGATGAAACTGCGAGCTATCATAAATATTTCCTCAAGTTGTTCCCTCAAACATTTTGTCATACCAACCAGAAAAGTAAATTAACCAGAAAACTGGTAACAGCAGAGTCACTACTGCGACCAAACCTAACCATACAGTTCTTAAGCCTTTGAAACTGATTTGCAAGAGGAATG
Source organism: Dipodomys spectabilis (assembly GCF_019054845.1). Lineage (NCBI taxonomy): Eukaryota > Metazoa > Chordata > Mammalia > Rodentia > Heteromyidae > Dipodomys > Dipodomys spectabilis. Next base: position 23,165,340 of record NW_024870817.1, on the reverse strand, counting down.
TGGAAGCATTTGGCCTTGAAGGTTCAAAGTCTAGAATGCTACAAGCAAAGCTTAATAGATAACTCTAGAGGAAGCTCAAAAGACTAAGATGCCAACAGGAAGATACACAGTGAAAATTAGACTCATCCAACGTTTGGGGTGAAAATGAGAAGTCTACTGGGAATTGCACTAGAGACACAATCATGTCACATTCTGGCAATGAATTTCTCTTTATTTTGTCCATATCCTGAGATTCTGGAAATGGCTGAATTAAAAAATAATGGACTGCTGGGAGCTAGGGGTTCACACCTGTAATCCTAGCTACTCAGAAGGCTGAGATTTGAGAATCAAAGCCAGCCCAAGCAGGAAAATCTAAGAGAGACTCTTATTTCTAATAGCCAACAGAAAATCAAAAGTGGCACTGTGGCTCAAGTGACAGTGCTAGTCTTGAGCTGAATAGCTCAGGGACAGCACACAGGCCCAGAGTTCAAGCCCCACAACTGACCAAAAAAAGGGACTACTTTGCAAATGAAATTTCAAGACAACATAGAATGCAGGGTGTGGCTTAGTTATTGTTGGCTGCTTTTAGCTAGGTTTACAGTGAGACTGAGAGCAAAAAGCAAAGCAGAAATATCTGAAAAACATGCAATGTGGGGAGGAAGGGACTCTGTTTAAAGCCTCAGGCAAGAATGGTGTGGATTAGAGCCCACAGAAAGGAATCTGGGACTGGGCACTGGGACAAAAGGAATGATGGCCTGAGGACATCTCAGGACTATCAGACCTTAGCCATCTGTCTCCAGGATGTAAAAGTTTTAACTCATTTGAAAAACTTTCCCTTGAGAACACAGAGCCAGTTGGATGCCCTGCTGGCACAGGATCACATAGAAAGCTGTTTCCCCAGGATTTGTTCAAGCAAAAGGAGGCCACTTCAGTCATGGTCTAAGGGGGCCCAGCTACTACTCAAGCAGGCAGTAGACCAGGTGTCCTGGTGAGGATGGGTTTGCAGGCATGCAGAATAAAGTTATAGGTCATGAAGGCTTCCATTAAGATGTCAAGAGAAAAAAGGGGGGGGGGGGCGGAAAAGGAAGAAGAGAAGGATCTATATTACTAATTCTCTCTAGGTGTTAAAATGAGAATTGTTTTATAGCCAATCTGTACTTGCTAAATTTTCTATAGGGAAAGTGATTCTCCTTTCTCTATTGCGTCATCAATATTTTCTTACTGTACATCAAGTGGTTCCAGTTTCTCACCTCTTAAACAAAATCCCTTGACATAACAACATTTCTCCCCAGGTACTGCTCCATTTCTTTACTCTTCATACTATTATATATACTATAATCCCTTTCTCCTTTCTCTCCTAAACCTACTCATCAGGTTTTCAGCTCTAACTCTGCACTAAGAATGCTTATCAAGTTACCATGTTCTCCATTAACCATCAGAAAACTAAAAGTGAAGTTGTGGCTCAACATGGCAGAACCCTGAGCAAAAAGAGATCAGGGACAGCACAGAGGTCCTGAGCTCAAGCCCCAGGATGGCACTAAATAAATACATAAATACATAAATAAATAAATAAAATGGTAGTTATCAAGTTGTAGTCTATGCAAATTCTGTTCCTTGTTTACTCCCGCCACATTGGCCTCCACTGTTCTCATACAGATTAAAAATTCTTCCTTGACACCTAAGCAATTGCTATTCATTGTAAGTGAGCACACCTCTAAGACATTTATCTATATGTCACTCCCTCCCTCCCTTTATCTACCTGCTCTATTAACAATTTTCTAAGAATGTTTTCCTAAACCCTGAATCCCAAACAACAACCCAACCCCATTCTAGCTCCTATCTTCTCCCCTTCTCCTCTTCACCCAGTGTACTTTGTTTTTCTCTAGAGCATTTCTTGTCATCAAATGACCTTGTCACTTTTTCAACACCTGTCTTCCTCCCACCAGGAATATAGTCTCTATGACAGAAGTTATCTACTATTTAATCTACTGTTTATCTACTGTTTAATACTCAGAATTAAGAACAGTGCATTAACATGCAAATGGCACTCTTACTTGGTGAATCAATAAATTAATTCTATAATTTTTTTGTTACTGAAGTATATCATGGCATAAAACCAGCACTTAATCGTATTGACCATTCTAAATGCCTATTTTGTTTTAAAATCTCCAGTAGCTTTCTCAGAAAATCCAAAATCCTTACAATTAGAAGTCCTGATATAATTTAGCCCCCACCTTCTACTCTGTTCCTTACCTTCCCACTCCAGCTTCATGTTCTAGTAATTTCCTCCTCATCCTTCCCTAGTTTTTAAAATACTCAGGGAACAACCCATCCCAAGAGTAAAGCTGAAGGATATACTCTGCCCATTCATGATCTTAGAACCAGCCTCAGTCTCTTCCTTGTCCAACAGCTATGCCAACTTATTCAGACGTAGGATTAAAGATACCGGCCTTCTAATTTAGCATCAACTTTTATCAGTATATAAATGACCAGGCCATCAATGTGAAGACACTGACTACTTATTGTTCAATTTTGTAGATCTATGAACTCTTTCTAGCAGATATGCTAAATAAGACTTTCCTAAATATACAACCAACATTATTCATAATATGAAATACAGGAAAATCATTTCCTTCCTGATTATTCTATTTTGGGCTCTTCACTTTAAATTCTGAATTTGGACAAGAGGCAATTTGTTTTTGTCAGTAGTTCATTTATTTGTACAAGTGCAATACTATCAAATAATTTCACCATAATACATTTGTCATTCTATGCGTGTAACTTTCCTGCAGTAAAATAAAACATTTCAATGAACCATCTGTCTGCTTTTTTTGTTAATCATTCAGCTCTAGTAATGTTGCTCTAAATCCAAAATACTTTTTAAAAACAACATAGTATCTTACATTTTGTTATAAAGGCTGGAAATGTTAAATATTTCAGAGTTCCAAAATTTTTCAGTTATCATTAAAGCATCTTGTATCAAGGCATATAATTTTTTGTTAACTGTTAAATAAAACATAAAGTCATTACTGACTCTTCATTTCTTAACCCCTTTCTTAGAAGAAATGCTGACAATAAAATTAAATGAAACACTCAAGTTTTCTAATATATAGTGAGCCCTTTGTACATAAGGATATGGGATACAACTGACACATATAGCAAGTATGTTGTCAAGACCTAAACAAAATTGGACATAATTTTCAAACAGCTAAAAAGAATTAACAAGACAGATCAGTTACCAAAACTGGAGTTTGTAGAACTCAAGCAACTGAAATCTTTGGAAGTAAATTGATTAAGTATATAATAGTACGATACAGAAACCATGGTGGCTTACATTTTCATACTTGCAACCCTTTACTCCTGAGCACAACAGAAAGAAACTTTGGAGAAAGGAAGAGTAAGCAAATATAACCATAATATTCAATGTACGTATGTGAAAATAGAACCAGGTAACGAGGGACTGGGTGGGGTTGGAAGAGATGAGGAGGATAGTGGAAGGGGTGACACCAATCAAAATGTATTATACTCATAAATTGACATATTGAATTGAAACCCTTTGCACACACTTACATAATTTTTAAAAAATCATGTGCTGAATGCTTGGTCCCCAACTGCTGGCACTATTTTGAGAGGCTCTAGAAACTTTAAAAGTGGGAGAAATAGGAATAAAGGGCCATGCCTTTGAAGGAGTTATACCTGGTCCCTGATCCTTTCTCTTCCATTTGCTTTTTTTTTTTTTTTTTTTCCAGTCAGTCCTAAGGCTTCAACTCTTGGCTGGGCGCTGTCCCTCAGCTCTTCAGCTCAAGGCAAGCACTCTACCACTTGAGACGCAGCACCAATTCCCATTTTCTGAGAGGTTTATTGGAGATACCAGTCTAACGGAGGAGTTTCCTGCCTGGGCTGGCTTTGAACTGTGATTCTCAGATCTCAGCCTCCTGAGTAGCTAGGATGATAGGCATGAGCCACTTACGCCAGGCTTCCATTTGCTACACACACACACACACACACACACACACACACACACACGCGCGCGCGCGCACACACACACACACGCACACACACACGCGCGCACACGCGCACACACACTCACACACACACACACGAACCCAATAAGAGAACTGTGATTCTCAGATCTCAGCCTCCTGAGTAGCTAGGATGATAGGCATGAGCCACTTACGCCAGGCTTCCATTTGCTACACACACACACACACACACACACACACACACACACACACACACACACACACACACACACACACACACACACACACACACACGAACCCAATAAGAGTCTATACCTTTTCATAGTATGCTTGCAACCTGGGGGGTCCAACATTTTCAGCATCTCAATCTAAAATGTGTTTTACTTTTCAAATTTCAACATTTCCATTTTATTCAGTAAACCACTTCATATAAATAAAGGCTTAAAATAACAATAGATAGTACATCACATTGGAAGGCTGAAAATTATAACACAATATAATAGCAATTCAGGTTTGTATTCCTGACTGTGAGTTCACATTTGTTTATCTTGTCCTCTAAATTCTAAGATTCTTAAAGGCAAGATAAATATCTTATAATTATTATGTATCTCTACAGTAAATAGGCAGAGAACCAGGAATATAGCTCACTGATAGAGCACATGCTTAGCATGTGTAAGGTCCTAGACTTGATACTTGTACCAAAGTAAAACAAAAATAGAGAAACTATCCATGTGAAATAATCCCAATCTGTAAGTAAAAGGTGCTTGTGGAAAGTAAGAAATTTACTTTCTCTGATGTGACAATTCAAGTCAACTAACAATATTAAACACAGCAAAGATACAAACAGTGCTATGAAGAAAATGCTTGTATGTTCTACACCCATGGTATAACCTCTGTTTTCATTGTATTTGATTTTAGTGCCCTGTATCTTGTATATATATTTTTTTTCTAATTTGGGGAGGAGAAGGGAAATAACAAAATGCTGAAACAAGGCTACAGGTTGACCCACTGTAACAATGATATGTACAAGACACTACGTTGAAAATTTACAACTGGGGGGGGGTTGTTGGGGGTGTGGAGAGGGAAGGGATAGTAGGGGGAAAACAAAGGAGGGGGTAACAATGCTCAATAGGAAACATACTCATTACCTTACTCATATAACTAACCTCTCTATAGAGCATCTTTACAATAAAAAATACATTTTTTTAAAAAAAAAAGAAAATATTTGTTTTGGACTTAAATACAATTAACTTTAGGATGATACCATAATAAACTACAAAAGGGATAGGATACCAGGTTTTTCCTTCAGCACAGGTCCATAAAGTCAATATTGACTCTTCAATTCTTTTAACCACTTTCTTGGAAGAAATGCTGACAAAAAAATTAAATGAAACACTAAAGTTTTCTAATATATAGTGAGCCTTTGTACATAAGGATATAGGATACAACTGACACAAGAACAATTGAGTATGTCAGTCATGCTTCATGAATTCTTGGAGTAAAAGGAAGCACCTAAAAATATCTGCCAAGCAAAGTTATGAACCAAATTATTTTGCTAGTCACCTTCACATACCTTGTAACATTTGCTATTAGGAGAATGTGTGAGAGATTTCTGTATATAAATATTCAACAAATATTCAAGGAGTGACTACATAATTTGAAGATACAGAATACCTGAAGGAGCTAAACGTAGCAATGAGAAATGTTACGGTAAGTAAAGAAAAAGTAGAGCAAACTAAATAACTGGAACCATAAAGTGTTACATAAAAAATAAAACATGGCTGGGGACTGGTGGCTCATGCTACTGTAATCCTAGCTACTCAGGAGGTTGAGATCTGAGGACCATGGTTCAAAGCCAGCCTCTCAGGAAAGCCTGAGAGACTCTTTTTGCCAATAAACTACTCAGGAAAAGCCGAGAGTAGTGCTGTGGATCAACTGGTCAAGAGCTAACCTGAATAAAGGAAGCATAGAGACAGCACCTAGTCCCAGATTTCAAGGAGAAAAAAACAAACGAAAATGTAGAGCAAAGGGGAGACTAGTATTGATGTTGGCAATCCCAGTACATAGAAGGATTTGAGTTTGAAGCCAGACAAAGAAAAGTAATTTTTTTTGAGCAAAGAAGAAAAAGAACTAAGCAAACCAAAGGCAGCGAGGGGAAGGGAGGAATGAGGGGAAAGAGGGAACAGCCTACCCTAAGCAAAAGGAAAGAAATGTAATCATCACCTGATGTGGAAAAAATAATTGTTAATAATTATTGTCAAAGCTCATAGAATTCACAAACTTTATAGATCATGATAATGACAATTTGCCTTGTGAAGGTTAAAATGTGATTGTGACTTTAAATATCACTATTCCACAATTTTGTGAAATATGTGAAATTTATGTAATCACCTAATCTCAATTTTGAAAAAAAAGTGAGAGAAGGGATGGGTTAGGAGGGATGAGTGACAATGTTGTCACCTTGTATTCACATACTGTTTTGTAGAATGGGAACTTCTTTGTACAACTAAAGATATAATAAATTAAAGATACAATAAATTAAAAATATATATATATAAAAAGAGGGCTGGGAAGGTGGCTCAGTGGTAGAATTCTTGCCTAGCATGCATGGGCCCTGGGTTCGATTCCTCAGTACCACATAAGCAGAAAAAAAGATGGAAGTGGTGCTGAGGCTCAAGTGGTAGGGTGTTAGCCTTGAGCTGAAGAGCTGAGGGACAGTGCCCAGGCCCAGAGTTCAGGCCCCATGACTGACACACACAAAAAAAAAAAAAACCTGAGCAAAGAACAGGGTAAACTTTTGAGACAGGGTTGAGCCAGTGCAAGGTTTGGAACATAGGCTGCCCAAGCCTCATCCTTCCCATTCTGGATTAAAACCAAGAGCCACTGCCCCAAGCTCAGAGGAAGCTCTTTTACATAAATTTCACCATTGATTTTTTTTTAAGGGCAAGTAATGTCACAACTTTATAAGTGAGAGCTTAAAAGAGTTTCCTGACTGCTTCCACAACAGGAGTTTCTTTGTTTCAGTACAAGTCCAAAGTGTTTCTAATTCCTGGAAGCTTCAAGGTCATTTTCTGTATACAGTTATGACTATTCAATTTTTTAAACTTCTACTCAGTTGTATGTATTCTCATAATAAAGGCACCATAAATTTCAAGCTCTTAGTCGCATTTCTGAAGCCTAGAGAAAATGAGTTAAGATTAAAATGTCTAGGTTCAAATTCAGGATTGTTTAAATATAAGCCTACCATGGGTTGGGAAGATGGCTTAGTGGTACAGTGCTTGTCAAGCAGGCATGAAGCCCTGGGTTCGATTCCTCAGTACCACATATACAGAAAAAGCCAGAAGAGGCGCTGTGGTTCAAGTGGTAGAGTGCAGAGTGCTAGCCTTGACCTAGCGCCCAGGCCCTGAGTTCAAACCTCAGTACTGGCAAAAAATAAATATAAGCCTACCCAAATCAAACTTTAAAAAGAGAAAGAAAATTGAGGGCTTCTAACTATTACTATAAATAGTACTTAAAATGAACTCTAACTTTATACAAAAAAGGCGTATTTTGGTTATATGCTTTTCCAATTCGCATTATTGGGTAAAAAATTAGGATCTGGTGACAATCTTGAAAGGGATGAAACTGATGGAGATATATTGTATTCATAAGCTGCTTTGTTAAATGGCAACACCTTAGTGTTACCCTTTAAAGATAATTTTTAAAAATTATAAGCTGGCTAGGTGGCACAACTATAATCCTAACTAACTCAGGAGGCTGAGACCTGAGAATCTCGGTTTGAAGCCCAGGCAGGAAAGTCCAAGAGACTCCAACTAAGCCACAAAAAAAAGCTGGAAGGGGAGCTGTGGCTCAAGTAGCAGAGCACCTGGTAAGACAAA